>NW_017537028.1:12196-13682 GCF_001853355.1 Bactrocera latifrons
AGGAAACAATGTATTGTCCGCAGAAATTGTTTAGATCGGATTACTATAACATATAGCTGCCATATAAACTGAATGATCCGAATCAAATGCTTACATGGGAAACATCCTCATTTGACGATATATCTTTACGAAATTTGGTATGAGTTATTGTTCATAGAAATAATGTAATATCGCAAGAAACTGTTCAGATCGGTTAACTATAGCATAGAGCTGTCATACAAACCAAACGATCAGAATAAACGGCTTGTATGGAAAACTTTCGCATTTGACTTSGTATCTTCACGAAATTTGACATGGATTACTGCTAAAGGTAACAATATAATCTTCGATAAATTTGTTCAGATCGGATTACTATAGCATATAGCTTCCATACAAACTGAACACCTAGTTAATAAAAAGAAATGCACCTGTGAAGGTTACATTATCTTCGATGCAGCCGAAGTTATCGTTTTTCTTGTTTTTTTTCTGCATTTTCCATCTTTCATGCATGAGACCCTACGTTTTACTCGTAGTACACCTCTTGGCCCGTGGTTCATGCTTTCAGTGATGGTGTCATACAATCTTTTATCTTCGTTGGGGTCGGGCAACTCTGCAGAAACAAGTTCGGCATTTTGGCTGGGAAGCAATTTTAGGTTGCCTCGACTAATAAATGAACATCCGTCAATCCCCCATTTCGCTACTCAGTAGTGTGCATAAAATACTGTACGTTACCAAACATTTGAACTTTAGAGAGAGCCACTGTTTTGTACCTTCAYATGTATCAAAGACTCGCACCTTGATGTCGTGTAGGTCCGCAGATATACCACCGGGCTTCAACACCTGATGTTTTGAAGAAAGGCTTGGTTAAATGTCATTTTAATGAATAGAAAATGCGTCTTGAGTATACTCATGCAAATAGCAGAGACTGTTTTCGTCATAAAATTTAAATGGCATTTTATGAAAAACTAGTTTTTATCAAGGATATCATAAATCCTGATAACAATAGAAAGGAGTATTTAAATTGACATTCTGCATTTTTTATTGACTTCGTAAATCACTTAAGGAATAGTTAATTTTCGCAAATATCTTAACACTTGAAATATTTAATACGTTAAACATGTTACAGTCTTTGCATAATACTGCATCTTTACACATAAGTACATTCGCCTCTTGTGCTATTGTATAACAGTGAAAGAGTAGAGCAAAAGAAGGCACGACTCAAAGGCTATGTCTAATACGGTAATGTCTCGTTCAACATTCATCGCATGTAATTTCAAAATCGTCGACTAAAACGTAGAAAGTGGTATATGAAAATTTTCAAGTGGTTTTGAGAAATAAAATATTATTTGGGATACGTGATTTCACTAAATTTAAATTGTATGGACCGAAAATTATAGCGAAARAAAGAAACGCGTGCGATCACGATTGAAGCGTAAAATATTGGGTAGTCGAAAAATTATTTTCATAATTTGTCAATAGATGTCGTTGCAGTCGTATATCTTCAGTG
>NW_017537028.1:14252-19192 GCF_001853355.1 Bactrocera latifrons
CGAACCCGATTTCCCAATCGATGACGATGGAGCAGATGTTCTATTGCCCGACCATGAAGTGGTTCGAATAGCAATTACCAGTCTAAAGAACAACAAAGCAGCTGGGGCCGATGGATTGCCGGCCGAGCTATTAAAACACGKCGGCGAAGAACTGATAAGGAACATGTATCAGCTGTTTCGAAAAAATATGGTCGGACGAAAGCATGCCCAACGATTGGAATTTAAGTGTGMTATGCCCAATCCTTAAAAAAAGAGACCCCATAATCGTGCAACCGTGGGATTAGCCTTCTCAACATCRCATATAAGGTTCTATCGAGTGTATTGTGTGAAAGATTAAAGTCCACTGTTARCAAACTGATTGTGGCTKTAGACCTGGCAAATCAACAACCGACCAGATATTCATCATGCGCCAAATCTTAGAAAAGACCAGTGA
This sequence comes from Bactrocera latifrons, assembly GCF_001853355.1. Lineage (NCBI taxonomy): Eukaryota > Metazoa > Arthropoda > Insecta > Diptera > Tephritidae > Bactrocera > Bactrocera latifrons. The sequence continues at coordinate 14,686 of NW_017537028.1, forward strand.
AAGGTGAATCGACACACATCACCTTTTCGTCGATTTCAAAGCTGCTTTCGACCGCACCAAGAGGACCTGTCTTTATGCCYCGAAGTCTGAATTTGGTATCCCCGTGAAATTAATACGACTGTTATGTTGATCAATCAGCTGCTCTAGAAAATAATTACAGCTGCAGGATTAAACCGAGAGGGTATAATCTTCTATAAGAGTGTACAGCTGTCGGCGTATGCTGCGCCGCTGGTTCTGCTTTCTACAGAATAGATAASGCAGCGAATCAAATGGGTCTGGCAGTGAACGAGAGCAAGACGWAATATSTCCTGTCATCAAACAAACAGTCGTCGCACTCGCGATTAAGCACCCACRTCACTGTTTACATTCATAATTCTGAAATCGTAGATAATTTCGTCTATCTTGGAACCAGTATAAAGACCMCCAACAATGTCAGCCTGGAAATTCTTTTACCAACAGGTGCTACTTTGCACTAAGTATACAATTGAGAAGTAAAGTCCTCTCTCGACAAACAAAAACTAAAGTTTATAAGTCACTAAAAGTCCCACCATATAGCAGAGGTGCAGAGGTATGGACGATGACAACATMTGAGAGGAAGAGGAAGACCTCCACTTCGTTGAAAGGATCAAGTGAAGAAGGACTTGGCTTCGCTTGGAATATCCACTTGGCGCCACGTAGCGAAAAGAAGAAACGGCTAGCGCGCTGTTATTAACTCGGCTATAAACGTGTAAGCGGTTTCTACTTCAATAAAGAAGAAAAAGAAGATGTGGCCAAGATTTCGACTGTCCTTAAAATTTTGGGTGTAGCTTTTGATAGTCTATGCTCCTTCACTTCTCAAACGAATCTTCAAATTGCTTGACGGCAGCTAATTGAGAATGGACAAAGAAATGTTGTTGGCAATTGGGCGACCGGTCCTAAGCTATGCCACACCAATATGGTCGCCTGGATGCGGTTTAACTCAGATGAAGACACTTTCTTCCTCTTYCTTTGATATCAATATCATCGGCATACGCCAACAGCTGTACGTTCTTACAAAATATTGTACCTGCTCTATTAAGTTCTGAATTATTTTCTCCAGCAGCAGATTGAAGAAGTCGCACGATAGGGAGTCGCCTTGTTTGAAACTTCGTTTGGTATTGAACGGCTCGGTGAGGTCCTTCCTGATCCTGACGAAGCTTTTCGCATTGCTCAACGTCAGTTTACACAGCCGTAGTAGTTCTCATAGGTGCGCTTGAAGCCCTCATAAAAGGTATCTTTGTACACATCGTCCTTCCGTTCCCACTATGAGCCAAATGAATGGTTTTTGAGGCAAGAAATCACAGGAAGCAGCTAGAGCTTCAAACTTTAGTACAGGTGACTACGAYGTGCATCTTACTCTTCGATAAAAATCTCAAGTCAATCCGCCTTAACCACGCCCACTTCTCGTAACTATATTGTTTACCACGTTAAATCTATTATAATGCCCACTTGCATTGWCCGGAAAAGTAAGCTTGGCGGTGGGAGAGTTAATAGAAAACRCGGTCCTTGGATAATGGAGCATTCTGCTAGAAATAACATTTATTTACTAATAAAATTATTAACATAAAACCATGARATTAAATAAGTCTTCTTTTGCTAGCGATCGGTTTAMAAATTAATTTGTGCTTGCAATGCCATTAAGAGTTAATTCCACTAAAAAGAGAACATTAAATTTTATAAAAGTTAGTATATTATAAATAACTCYTACTTCAAAATTGTCCCCTGTTTCATCAACTTCTAACTCTATATTAAAAAGAGATAGATCGTCTGTCTCCCGTTCGAAATCAGAAAAATTGTCATTTGCGATAGCATTTGACGTAGTCGGCAATTGATATTCAGGAACATMTGGAATCGTTAAAAGAGAAATAACTTCTCTTGGAAGTTGCAAATTCTGTTTTGCTGAATGACGGTTCTTTAGACAAATACTGGATAAGAATGGGTCAGAAGAATCCATGRCTCTGTTAAAAACATCAGATGTATTGTGTTCTCTATAGTMTTTTCATGCATGCTCAATGCGATCCTTTTTATAAAATTTGTTTCTCGCTTCAGAAGCACTTTCTCCAGCGCATCCAAGAGGTACGATTGAGGCTTGGCTTCGCTTGGAATATCCACTAGCTTGTACTATTTGTGAAGAACGTGCTAAAATTTTATGCAACGTAGCTGACATTGGGTACCATTCGTTATATTGAAAATATATTTCGGCAGTTCTATAACAAAAACTCTTCAAGTTTTCGACACTTAACTCAAAATTACAAGAAATTGCAATTAGTATGACTTGTAAGTGTTTTAAAAACTCGATGTTAACGAATTAATTAAACATTTGAAAATGCTTTTCGCGCCGTATTACCGTCGTTTGTTGATCCACTTCCATTACTTTTCGGCTTATGGATATGAAGACCCATTTTCTCCCAGAATTCTTGTAAATTTCACTTTTTTTTTGTTGCAATAGTATTTTTTCCTCAGCATTTCGAATTTGCCATTTTTTAATATGAAGTCTATATGAAAGAYTCAGAACAAATTCTAGGCATCGAATCCAAGCGTGTAATGGKCATATGCCATATTTTAATGAATTTGGTTTTGGCTGAAACACTAATGAGCTTAAATCTTTTATTGACAAAAACTGCTTCCGATTTCCACCACWTATTGGGCACGACTGAGAAGACTTTGTTTCCGTAAGTATGTTCAAAACTTTTCCATCAATTAAAGTCATTATAAATTCATATTTTACTGATATTTTTCTACCATTTAAAAAATATTCTAAGGGCTCATGGTTTCTKATTTGCATATCCAGATTGTTTTTTTCTTTCAAAATATGTTCCTTCGTTTCCTTAATAAATTCAATTTTAAGTGGTCSGCAAAAACGAACAGATTGAGATGTACGATTAATCCAAACGGTTTCAYGATGCGACGTGATTAATTTTAGAGGTATAATTGATGTCACAAATAGCGASTTATCCTTTCTGGGGTATTGCTGCTGAATATTTGTTTAAAAGAACTTTGTTCTGTGGAACCGTCGAGACCATAACTTAAAACCAATCTGACATCACTCAGCTCATCTGTTTGCATCAAAACTTCTTCTTGGTATGACAAAATTCTTGCTGCTGTATGGTTAACCAAGCTCTGTAGAGAAATTTGTGCTGATGATTCCGTTACCGATAGTCCATCAGGTCGGCATTGCAGTTTGCACTCTTGAATTTTTTGGTAATTTGGATAAATATCACAGTTTCGTGACTTGCTCATTGCCCGAATGTTTATGTACTGTTGCTTTTTTAAATTATTTTCTATCAAAATAGTAATGCTTCCTCGGKGGATAGTGGCAATGGTTTTTTGTCATTGGAGGTTAAAGTTTTTCTCATTTTTGTAGCCTTAGATGGAGATGWAGCTGCTTCCTTTAAAACAAAGTTTAAATCATTTGCTTTTGATGCATAAGCTGATATTGAAGCAGCATGGACCAATAATTTGGTATCGTGACCCTGTACGGACGATACTTCGGAAGCAAGTTTTCGTTTTTGCCTCGCACTTCCCTCGCTGTATCCAACATKAGGGCGACCTCKTTTGTTTGCGASATCACTCTCAGAAATTTYAAATTCACTCACATTTGATAGCCATAAACTTTCGTTGTTCTCAAATCTCTTCGCACATCTTTGGTTCTTGTTCCACTTTYGGGTAGCATTTGCACAAAAATTCTTCATTTTCTTTTTGATTGATGCCATACATTCGTCATCTACACTTCTATTAAATTTGTTGAAAATCCAGTTGACAATAATCGTAGCATTTCGGTTATTATCTAACCAAAATTTAACTATATCCGTATTTTTTATTTTTCGCAATCTTAAAAGGAAAATATAAATAATTTAGAGCAGTTGGGTTGCAGTTGGCTACAGTTGAAATTACAACCACATGAAAGTACACACATTACCTTTCTCCACATATATATTGTTCAACAAATACGTCCCAATAAACAAAGTACTACTCCAAGAGGTCAATAACCGAAACTCCACACTAAATGCGACACACTTTGATGCAACAAAAAATTTACAACAACAACATTTTTATGAAACTTATTAATAACATTTTTTTTACAAACCTGAATTAATATTTTACATTTTATAAAAATTGTATACAATTATATTATTTTGTTAAACAATGGATTAAATGTTAGGCACTGTAAAGGTGAACGTCAGAAAACAAAACAAACCAAAAACAACTACAACTTTGACAGCTTGGCTTTAAGACATGGGTTGCCACCTGACTCTAATTTTTATAATTTTGGGTATTACAAAATGTTTATTACAAAATGACATTAACCTTTTTTTTTGAAATAGTAAACCTTAAAAATTGCTGGATGACTGGTGAATGACAGTACTCAGTGACGGAATATTTCTCCCACCACGAATTGCATAATAAAATTTTTCAGGGCGCAACCCCTGGAGGATGTTCTTTGGCTACCAAGAGAATACTTGGTCAATGATCAATTTCATCCGATTTT
>NW_017537028.1:20235-33849 GCF_001853355.1 Bactrocera latifrons
TAATAGGAATCATATAGATGGTAGTATTAATATTATCTATGTATCAGTCACAGTGAAGCGACGTAATAAACATAAACAAGTAATGCACGAAATTAAGAGAAAAAACGAAACAAACAATAATGAGAGCTTCGCAGCCTCACCAGATAGGCGTAAGCATTACTTAAAAGCTTTGTCGAAGCTACATAAACAACGGCTGGTCAAAAAACAAAAAATGTAACGGCGATGATGACTCATCGCAGCTATCAGCTGAAATGAAAATTAAGCCATACGATTTAAGACACAGGGGGACAAAAAATTCGATATCCCTAACAAACATTTTTTCGCAGATTATTAAAGGTGAATATTTTCTCCGTTGTGTCCTTTTTTTTAGCGTGAAGAACACTTAAAAAATTTCAATTGTTTAACAAAAAATTATGTAAAATATTGTTACTTAAACAAATGGTTCGTGACAAAATATCTGTAATATAGACCATTTTTCTTTGACTTCACAAAATTTCATCGATTTTTCTCCAGTAGTTTATGAGAAAAAAAATGTTACAATTTTATCAAGCTCTAAATTTCAACCTTCAATAACGAACAAAAAAATGTTGACGAAATTTTTATACCACAGGGTATGCATCTGGTCCCCTTCCTAATGAAGTGTTAATTTTCAAAATCGGCGATTTTTCGAAAATTTCGTGCACCACTTGACGTGRTTTGACCCTGCTTGGTTCTGTTAAGTTGTTCAGCCAAGCTAAAGGTCTATATATGAGCAGTTTTAATAACTAAATTTCGGCCAATAAGTATGGACGGAAATATTTCGTTGCCCAAAATATTGCAAGTAATTCTTTTTCCTATACTTTASTATAATTTTTTGTATGCCCATTCAAGGTACGACTGAAATTGTTTTGTTATCTTGTATAATGGATGCTCCTAGAGCAAAATTACTAACATCTGTGACAAGACTAAACATTTTTGTAAAGTCTGGGGRATAAGAATGGGATCATTTTTAATCAACAGTTTTGAGTATTTCGTTTAATACCATCTTTTGTAATCAAGTGACATGGGAACTTTGTTTCTTGTCCTAGAAAGTCGCAATTATTCAATTCGAATTTTAGATTTTTTTCTTTCATTTTTATTAAAATTATGCTTAAGAGTAGATAGAATCCTATGTGTTTTTCTACACTTGTAGAAAATACTAGAATAACGGCTATGTACACCAGGCAAGTTTTGCCGATATATTCGTCTAATATATCGTTCATTAACCTTTGGAACGTTGCCAGTGCATTTCGCAATCCAAAGAGTCTTGATAGAAATTTATAATGCCCATTTGCAGTGAAGAATAGGGTGAGTCGATTCCGGACTTTTTTCGATTCGGAATTTCTAATAGTGCGGAAAAGTTGCCCTAGTACTTCCTGATTCCGATGCAACTTTTTGTTTTGAGATCGGATTGCATCTACAACCCCAACTCCGGCCTTGAAATTTCGGAAATTCGCCTTCGTGAAATTGTCTACCGAGTGCCTGAAATACGCATCTCATTGCAAAATGTATAAAACAAAAGTTATTTGTCACGTCATTTGCTACCGAAATGTTATATGTCATATATGTATAAAATCAGATTTTGTACTAAACTTTGGCACTTGTTGCCTAGATTTCAGTGTAGAGCGTATAAACCGATCACGAGATTGGTGGCCAATAACTTTAGAAGATGCTTCTGTCACCAGTTTGACGGTTGACTCGACTGCCACGGTGTGAGAGGGGAACTCACTAAATTTCCATACCTCTGCCGTGTCACCCGACAGCCCTTTTATGAGTTTCTCGTTAGAAACTGAACAAAGAACTGGTGGAATAGTCAAGGTAATAGTCCTCCAGTTAATCATATCGTAATAACTATTAGCTTTGAAATTCAGCTTTGGCACTTTATTACATCTAACCCTTCCATTTACAATGTCAGACTCTGCTTCTCTGGCTGCCAGAAGACGGTCAAGGGCCAACTTTCTGACTTCTATCCGTTCGTCAGTCATCATACTAGGGAGAATGTTTTCTGGAGGAGCAAAGAAAGCATTCTGTTGAATGGATGAATCGACAACCTTGCGCAGTTAAGCAGGTAAGTATCTCGACCTTTGAATTGGAGCATAGAGATGGCGCGAGCCATCTTTGATTGAACTGTTGAATCTTATTGAGAACCACAAAGGTGAGTAAACTATAAGTATGTACTTGACCAAAATCTTTATTTCCGTTGTTGGTTTGTCAGTGGAAATGTATAATCTCAGAATTCTATTTRCACAGGTGAGCCAGCGAGATTTGCACATGTTACCTGGATGCATCGACGCTAAATCTGAGGAACATTGACCGGAAATAACAACTTCTGATATTTTATAGAGATAAGCTTGGTCTGTGCTAAGTTGGATCGGATAAATAAAGAGCACGAAATGGAAGTTCGTCGAAATGTAGAAGACAAACAACCCACTGCAATGGCCTACCTATTCTTTCTTCTAGTTTCCGAATGATTCCACCTTTCCAACCTGTGTTCGTGTTGCTGCCATCAGCACCGACAACTTCTAGATGCTCCACAGCAACTGAATTGTCTTATAAATGTTGCCATATAGCTTGCATCTCATCCTCTGCTGACCTGGAAGGAGAGGTGACGTGACCAAAGTAATGACAACCAGGTTCCATATGGTCCTCTTGTGTGAGTATAAGTGTGAGCGGCCGTCAAAATACAGCCCATATACAGAGTCAATACTTTCGGTATCTTAAAGCTTAACTCCAATACTTTTTTTTTGCCGGACTAATCTTGCATTTGTCAGTGCCAAAGCTAGCCTGATCCTCTGTTATCAAACCTGCTTTTTTRGCATCCAGAAAAGCAGATGAAACAATCAAGGCCGCTGCTCTATCACTTACTTCAAATCTTTGGGCAACTAAAGCAGTGTCTTCTAATACTAGTGTGTTTTGTTTGGTTTTAGAGGATGGAAGAGAAAATTCATCATCAGCAATATTTTTGGAAGCATCTATGTGCGACGCACCTACATTGTTGTCGTCTGTATGAGAGTCTGGCTGATCAGAATGTTCACGTGTTCTAGCTTATACTTCTCTGGTAAGTTTTGTTTCAGGTAGATCAACACTTCCAATGCGACCAATTTTTCTGGTTCTCTGGTCCAAGAGAAATGGTTAAAACTTTCCTTTCCTTTGAACAAGTGCAAGAAGAAAAATAAATGCATTTAGAAGCAACGATGTCAAATAATTTTCCGGCAGAAGAGACAAAGTCGTCTCTTTTAGAGCTCAAACCCATTGGGTTCCCTAAAAGCATTTGTTTAAGAGTCAGAAATTTCTTATGGTATGTGGTGAGCATTTGTACAACTCTGGTATGTGAAACTATCGGAATAGATGACTTTTTGAAAGAATTTTCAACCTTTTTTGAACTATTTCTGTAACCTCTTTACTCCTAGGTTCATAGTTGTCGCCTCGGAGTCGTCCTATACGAAATCTTTCAAACTGATAACACAAAAGGACATCCTGGTAAGTAGGTACCTGGGACTCAGAGAGATTGTACGGATATATGCCAAACACAGAACATTTCTGTCTAAATTTAAATTTAGATACAGACATTTTGAGTTCTGTGTTCTGTTGAGTGAAGAGTGAAGGAAACTCGATGAAAAAATATTTGTGTGGAGACCTATCCGAACGTGTCCTTTGRCGTAGGTGAATGAATGTGAGTGATAGCACTCGGCGAAATCAACGTCAAGAAGTGTGGCCGCAAGCTGATTTTCACCTTGCGCTGTGGCGCGCCGCATTTTCGCTCGTATCTCGGGGACTGTTCGTCCTACGGCCATGATCACGTATACCATTTCGGAGCAAATGACGTGACAAATAACTTTTGTTTTATACATTTTGCCATGAGATGCGTATTTCAGGCTCTAAGTAGACAATTTCACGATTTTAGGCGAATTTCCGAAATTTCAAGGCCGGAGTTGGGATTGAAGATGCAATCCGGTCTCAAAATAAAAAGTTGCATTGGAATCAGGAAGTACTAAGGCAACTTTTCCGCACTATTAGAAATCCCGAATCGAAAAAAGTTCGGAATCGACCCACCCTAATAATCCCACCAATTAAGCTTTGGTACGCTTTTRTCTCCAAATTTCCGCAATGTTTTTCACACCTCTTAAGTAACGTCCCTGGAGCTCATGGAGTTGCCGCTGGTTTGCAATCTGTCATGCCCCACTGCCGTATAAGTTCCGTAGCATATCGTGTTTGATGTATCGTTATATCACCACCATCACCATCGCGCTCTACTTCCATACTCAAATAAAAAGATATTGGACCGCGATCGACCGCCTCAATATTCTGATTTAAAACTTCTATTACGTTTTGAATTTCTTCTTTGTTTGAGCAAGCCTAAATCATATCGTCTACGTATAGAAGTCGTATATATATCGATGGGTCTGATTTGCACCTTTTAAAACCTGTTTCTAGTAGTATTTGCGTTACTTTTTTGTTCCACTCACCGGCTTGCTTCAGACCGTACAAAGCCTTTTTAAGCTTGCATACCTTGTTTGGATTGCTTGCATCTTGAAACTTTGGAGATTGACACATATACACCGTCTCCTCCAAATCACCGTTTTGATATGCCGCAACGAAGTCAATGTGGTTGACCAACAACTTATGCCTTGCTGCCAATGCCAATATTAACCGAATTGTGGAATGGCGGACCACTGGCGCAAATGTTTCGCAATAATCGACGTTATGCTTCTGCGAATAGCCTAGTGCAACTAACCTCGCCTTAAACTTCTCAATCGAACCGTCAGGCTTGCGCTTTATTGCAAATACCCATTTGCATCCGATTAAATTGCTGTTATTTAGCCTATCCACCAAGTCCCACGTTCCATTTCGCATCAACGAATCGTATTCTTCCGACATTGCCGCTTTCCAGCTATCTGCTTCTTTTGAATATTCGTACGAATTTAGGTCTTCCTCGCTTTCTCTTATTGTTACCTACCTCTTCATAGTCGGACTCAGACTCGCTTTCTGGCTCATTTCGCCCMTCTTGCTCATAATTCTCGTTTTCTAAATTCTTGCTATTTGCTTGAGTTGTTCTTTCGTTAGTTGTTTGTTCATTTATTTCAATAAGAAATGGTTCTTCGTCTCCATCATTATTCTTTTTATGTGATTCAAAAGACTTAAAAAAAATTACATCACGCGCGATTCTGATTTGATTTGTCTGTAAATTAATAAGTCGGTAATATTTCGTAGCTTCTTGATAACCTAAGAACTTAAGCTTTACACCTTTAGGCAACAATTTTCTACCGCGTGGTTTCGGACCCTTCTGTAGAACCACGGCATCGCAACCTAACGTACGTAAATGTGAATGTTTCGGTCGTGCCATTTCTCGTACTGTGTAACCGCACCTAAAACTTTTGTTGGACACCTATTTCTAATATACACTGCCGTGCTGACGGCTTCCGCCCATAATGATTGGGGCAAATTTGACGAATTTAATAAACAACGCGACATTTTAACTAATGTTCCATTGGTTCTTTCGGCCATACCATTTTGATGAGGGCTGTATGGTACAGTAGTTTGATGCCGAATGCCATTTTCATTTAAAAATGTCTTRAATTGGGAATTAATAAATTCCTTTCCATTATCAATACGTAATGTTTTTATTTTGCGGCCTGTATTCTTCTCCACGGTCGCAGCAAAAGGTTTAAACATGTCGAATGCATCCGATTTTCTTTTTAAAAAATAAACCACCATATGCCTCGARTAATCGTCTATAAATGAAATAAATACGATGCACCGCCAACCGAACTCACACCCATTGGCCCGCATAAATCTGTATGTACTAAGTCTAAAACATTTTTCGAATAAACATTGCTATAGTTGGCATAGGGAACACTGTGAATTTTACACACCGCACAAGTCAAGCAGTCAAGGATTTTCGGAATTTTAATGTTTAAACCATTCACCATATTCATTTTTGATAATTTGTTTAATCGTTTATGTTAAGATGACCGAACCGCCTGTGCCAATTACTTGCGCATTCACTAATCGCATTAACACTATCCGCGTTTCCTTTTATGTTAGCAATATACATGCCATTTTCTAATTTAGCAGTTAAAGTCATTTTATTTTGTATCAAAGCACTATTTTCTTCAAATTAAATTACGTTTCCACTTTCAGCGGCTTTACCGATTGAAAAGAAATTGGAATGTAGATTTGGAAGGTACTATACGTCTCTTAAATGTATTGTTGTGTATTTTGTCCTCAAAACAACTGTTCCTTTCCCTTGTGTATAAATATAGTCACCTGATGCTAAAATAATTTTATGTTTATCACGAACAAGAGAACTAAAAAATTTTGCATTATTGCACATAGGAGAGGTTGCGCCGCTGTCGGTAATCTAAATGCCGTTTAAATTTCTCTCCTTTTCAAATAGTGACCAAGCTTTGTCATCTACTAGCGCGTTGTTACCTGCGAAAAAGCACTGAGAGCGTATATGACCTCTACGTCCACACTTATATCACCGTAAGTTGTTGTTGTTATTACTGGCAATTCGACTTTCGTTAGCTCCGACGCTGAACTCGCTGCCCATACCTCTGAGACTGCTGATGTTGACCCTGCTGCTTGTGCCTTTGGTGCTGCTGTTGACGCTTCTTTTATATACATTATGTTTGTATATTTGCACTTTTCACCGTGCCTTTGCTCCTCTTCCAAAATCTTAGCAATGAGATTGTCCAATTTTCGCAATACGTCCCTACTTTCCATTGCCACCACAAAATTCTACAATTCGTCGGGTAATGAACAAAGTAATAGAATGGACAAGAAATCATCTTCCATCTCTAAACTTACTTCTTTCAAGTCATCTACAATGCAGCGGAATTCCTTTAGGTGAACCGAAAATTTCTCGCTGGTTTTTAATAGGAACCGAATTAACTTTTTAAATAAATTTACTTTTCTGCATGCTGTGTCTGCCTTGTAGATAGCGCTCAACGAATCCCAAGCACTTTTAGCTGTGATGCAGTTTTTTATATGGATGAGTTCGCTTGGCTTTACGCTCAACGTTATGGTCGCAAGTGCCTTCCTGTCGCACAGAAGCCAGGCTGCCTTTTCTGATTTCGCTTCTGGACACTTTTCCGCGGCAGCACTCCACAAATCCAGAATGATGAGAAGGTTTTTCATTTGGACGCTAGCTAGAGCATTAGCCATTTTACCGCGTTTATTGCTTTTGACGCCGGATGAGCAAATTAACCGAATTATCGTAACTTAAATATTCTAACGAACCGAAAACTTGAAACCCATATCTATCTGGGCCCATAACCTGTGTAACAGTTTTCGCGCAGAGAAAGAAAAACTCGTGACCGATATTATTAACGCATTTATTCAGACTGCCGTTTTTGTCATAATCGTATCATCTAATGTACTGTTTTATAGTACATAGACAAGTTATGTACATATGTATAATATAAGAGTACAAGATTGGTTTGCAGAGTTGTATTCAGAATTCAACAGAACATAATATTTTTTGGTATTGCTAACGAAATTATGATGTGTCTTCAAAAATCGATTTTTTCGGGAGGGAAAGAAATAAGTGATTAAAACGAAATTTGTAGGGTTTATAGTTATATATTTAAACATCATTTATAAGTTTTTTGGATACGAAATTTTTGATATTCTGCTTTTAGGAAGCAATCGTATCTGCATTTGTCTGACGGCGGGCAGCAGCGGGTCGCAATTTCTATCGGAGACAAAAAACTCAAAGAGATTCATATTTCTTATTAATTTATCTTGTATGTAAACTAAAAAAAATAGAAAACAGTGAAAAATTTACAAAGATTTTAAAAATTAAAAAAAGTATTTTTTGACTAAAAATTTTTAGTTTATGTTGTTAAAAATATATTCAAACTTGACTTGTCTTAGTTTTTTTTTTAGTTTAAATAGAAGATATTTTAATGCCAAAGTTAATAAATTACATAAATAGTTTCGGAAATATTTTGAATTCCCCTTTAAAACTTTGGGGACATATTATTAGGTTATTTTTAAAGAGATTTAAATAAAAATAGTGGATTTCTTGAAGCTTCTAAAGCAGGTTCCCTTAATTACTTTTATAAGAGCATATTTCGAAAAATTATATATGGCGGATAGAATGAGCTGTTTGTTTGTGTGGTAGATATCGATATGGACAATATGTCCTGGGTACTCAGGTATTGGTGTGGGTTGGGTTGGGTTGAAATATGATTTAAGAATATTAGCCAATTTTCTCTCGTTGAAAGTTACGTCAGTAACTGTGTGACGATGATAGCCGGGGAATGGAATTTCAAACTTATAGTTAGTATTATTTCCTACATGGAGAATGGTTTGGGTTTTGAATACGTTAAGCGGGACATTGGCAAATGGTATTAAATTCTGTGAGGAGCTTTCGTTGCTGTTCTGGACCAACGTCATAGAGTTGATATGCGAATTGCGAGGGAGACGAGATAAAGCATCTGTAACTTTACTCATAGTTCCGGGTTTGTACTGTAGTTCGTAATAGTATTATTCTAAAATTAATTTCCATCGCTTCGTTTTAGAATTAGATTTAGAAGTTTTGTTAGATAAAGCGTATATTAATGGCTGATGGTCTGTAAAGATTTTTACTTTGGCAGTCCCGTACAGGTCGTTGCGAAGGCATTTCAGAGCCCAAATAATAGCCAGCATTTCTCTCTCGTTTGTGACATATGCTTTCTCTTTTTTACTAAGGGTTCTAAAAATGAATTTTCTTGTGTTAATACTGCGCCAATAGCGTATTTTGATGCGTCCGTCGTTAAGTGACATTTCTTATTATAATCGGAAAAAGATAGCATAACGTCTTCTGCAATAGAAAATTGTTTACCTTTTGGAATCCATCGACGGCTGCTTCAGAAAGGTTAATGTATTTCCTAGTAAAAAGTCTTTTGGATATATGTCCTTCCTCTCCTCTTAAAAGGGATATCAAGGGTTTCGTCAATTCGGCGTAATCTTTCATTAAACGACTGTAGAAATCGGACAGTACCTGAGGTCTTTTTGGTTCTTGGACAGGGAAAGTTTTTTAATGCCTATACTTTTTTTTTCGTTGGTTCGTATACCATTCGGGATACAATAAAACCAAGAAATTCGACTTCTATTTTGAAGAATTCAAATTTATATTTCATATTAGCGTTTTGTAAATTTCAAAATATGGTTTCGATATTTTGTAAATGGTATCTTCTCTAAATACGATTATGTCGTCTATGTATACGTAGCATATTTTCCCTATGTGCTCACGTAAAATATTGTCGCGTGCACTTTAAAAAATTGATGGTGCATTTTTGAGACCGAATGGTAGTCTCGTGAATTTGTATTTTCCGTGCCTTTCGGAGAAAGCCGTTTTTATATATATCGTTCTCTTTTAGGTGTATTTGATGAAATCCACTTGTAAGGTCTATCACGGAAAATAATTTAATAGTTTTGAAAGTACGTTACTGATGACACGTACGGGATAACGAAAAGGAATGGTGACGGTATTGAGTTTCCTATAATCAATAACGAGTCGATATTTTTTCTTTCCTGAAGCGTCAATTTTCTTTGGTACTATCCATAACGGAGAGTTATAAGGAGACCGTGATGGTCGAATTATGTTATCATCAAGAAGTTCATGCTGGTTTTTCAACTTTATCTTTCAGGGAAATAGGATATGTATTACCCATACACAGCGAATGAAAGCGAATGAGCGAATTAAGAGCGGTAGGGGGGCAAAAAATTCAATACCTTTGGAACGATATGAATGAAAAAAAATTTTTCGCAGATTATTAAAGGTGAATATTTTCTCCGTTGTGTCACTTTTTTTTAGCGTGAAGAACACTTAAAAAATTTCAATTGGTTAACAAAAAGTTATGTAAAATATTATTATTTACAAAAGTGGATCGTAAAAAATATTCGTAATATAGCACGAACATTTTTCTTTGATTTCACAAAATTTCATCGATTTATCTCCAGTAGTTTATGAGAAAAAATTTTACAATTTAATCATACTCTAAATTTCAACCTTCAATAACTTTAACAAAAAAAAACGAATTTTGACGAAATATTTATATCACGTGGAATGCGTCTGGTCCCCTTCCTAATGAACTGACAATTTTCAAAACAGGTGATTTTTCAAAATTTTCGAGAGCCACTTGACTTGACTTTGACCCAATTTCTGTTCAAGCCAGTATCGATAAGGAATTTAGCAATTTACCGCTAGTTGTTTTTCATCCGAAATATGGTAGTGATGAATTGCAGAGCCTCAAAAAATGTATGTCTGTAAAGTCTTCAGGTTCGTTAGGAAATGTCTCCTTTATAAATTTTGTTTTGTTTGTGCATTCAATTGATGTCTGTTCATAATTATCTTCTTCGTTTTTGATTTCTGAACTATGGATATGAAAATTTCTTTGCTGTTTTGGAATATTTTGATTATTGGAAAATCCACTTGTTGGTATTTGCCTTGCGCATTTAGGAGCAATAGGTCTGTTCGCATAGTGAACATTAGCTCTTTTTAGACTTGGATCTATATCCATAGGTTGCGGTAGTTCTGCTTGGTTAGAATACCCTTTGAGGGATTTGTGGCGAGTGAAATGGTTAAGGATAATCTCGATATTGGTTAAATGTGTTGGGGTGTGAACTATAGGAGAAAAATGGTGGTGAGCTTGTGTTTGGCCTTTTTTGAGTGTTATTGATTCTCTAATTTTCTACATAGATATAAAGTCTGTGGTAGGTCAACTGGTTCTTTCATTCTCAATAATCCTCTAATAAAAATATCTAAAGCCTTATCACGGTATATGTCTATTAGGACGTTCATGGATTCACTGCCGATATCCATTCACAAAATTTTATTCTAAATAATATACAAATGTTCATACACGGATTGATAAAATTGTTCTACCGCTTTGTTCCTTTGAATAAGAGTAATCATTTGGTACTCAAGTGAGCCGAGATCTCGCTTATCTGGATAATGCAGAGTCAAACAACGTGAAATGCTGTTCCAGTTTAGTGAAGTATTATACGACTCCAAAACATTATCAACAGTTCCCGTTATTTTATGTCTTATAGAATTTGTAATGTCAAAATATTTAGCTGCTCTCCTGATAAGTTCATACAACTTTAAAATTCTATCAACGCTCTTATTCCAAGAGCTGTATCGATTGGATTTCCCGAAAATTTCCTGAGGCAGCGAACTACGTCAGGAACCTTGTCCAGTTCATAAATATTTTGCCTATATACGCTATTAATTACTTCATCTATACAGTTAAGTTCGTTATGTTTAATTTGCCTGACACCTGATACTGTCTCTTATACACATCTAGATGTGTATAAGAGACAGGATATACTCGGTGAGGCATACCTGTGTCTAAAAAATAAGGTGAGATTTTATTTATTTTGAAAATTCTTTATTTATTCTTCCAAATCAATTTCATACCCTTCAAAGTAATCCCCACTAGATGTAGTACATTATGCCAACGGATTTTCCAATCTTCGAAACACTGGTTGTAGTCACTTTCCGGGATGGCCTTAAGTTCCGTCTTCGCTGCGGCTTGAATATCGTATAAAACGGTGTCTCCGGAGCGGTCTTTTGAGCTTGCTGAACAGCCAGAAGTCGCATGGCGAGAGGTTAGGTGAATACTGTGGTTGCAGAACGATATGGGTTGAGTTTTTGGCGAAATGATCATTTAATGCAAATTCTTTGCTCAACAAATTTCGACATCGCAAAAAACGAAAAACTCACTTTTAGCAGTTCACAAAACGACACGTATCTCAAACACTAAAGAATATTGACATGAAATTTGACATAAATGTTACTGACAGTACTAGGGTTCCCCCGAAGATGGTGAATAGCAGAGATATTTAGTTTAAATTTTATTATACGAACTAGAAGTTTCTTTTCTGTGTGATGTTATTTTATATTGATTTTCAACATAATATTATAATTTTAATTTCTAATTGTATTTGTATTGAAGTAGTTAATCGCTAAAGTGATTCTACTTGACTTTGATCAATAAAACTAGCCACAAGAGCCAATGCGGTCTACTTGTGTCCAAGTTATATTAATCGTAGCTTCCAAAAATATAAAACGCAGCTTAGAATTTAGATGCGTAATCTTTATTGGTCGCAGTTCGAATAAATCTGAATTCAAATTAACAGGGTACTTAAATATCCAAATTGAGCTACGTGAAATATGAGGATTAGGAATTTAAAATGATCAAAAATGTAAACATAATGTAGCTTCTAACATTGTCGAGCTTTTAATAATTAACATAATTAACGAATAACATTGTAAAGTATTAATAGTTATAGCATCCGTGCATCCGGTTACAGTCGTTACATCCTCCCCCTCTGACTCAGAAATCGTCCCAATGATGAAGTCAGCAAATATTGTTTTCGCGGATGTAGAGCTCTAATTGATGGGTTGGTATGATTACTGTGGGCATTTACTGTGTTGTTGTTGTGTGACATAGATTGTTGCATGCTATTATAGTCGTTGTGTTTGCAGATGAACATGCAGCTTTTGATCGTCCTCGTCTTCTGTGTAGAAGTTATCACGCGACGCAAGAATGTAATTGAAGGAGCCCCAAAATATTGCGCGTAGCCTGAGTCAGCAACAAGTTAGAATCATGAACGGAAATAACAAGTTTTAAGTTGCATTCAAAAGTTGCGCGTGGACTGAGTCAGCAATTATGCGTTCTCACGTCTGCCAATACCATCAGCTCGCAACAACACTACTGCTACGCAGCAGCGGCGGCAGCAACAGCAACAGATAGCTTGAGGGTAGTTTTTAATTAGAATAAGTTTCAGTTTAAGTTTTGGGTGCTCTTCGAGCTGGACGCGCTCCACTCGAATGCACGGAATAAAGATAATAAAAATAAATTGTTGATATTGAATAATTGGCGCCCAACGTGGGGCTGAGTTTAAGCAAAGTAGTTTGTCGGTGTCGTTTAAAAACGAACAACTACAATCAACCAGCTGCCACAAACAATCAGGATTATGCCGCTGAAAATCGATCGAATCAAGGACCAGCCAGCAACTGCAATCAACCAGCTATCGTAAACGAGCAGCAGCTATTCCATTGGCGGATCAGGACAGGAGGAAGGTCGAATCAGCCGGCAATCATGAATTTAATGTAAGTTGAGAAACTCGTATTTCAATTTTAGAATCAAAGATCTAAACATTGAAGGTACTTTTTGTTAAAAAATAAAATATATTAAAAAAGTGAAATTTAAACTCTAATAGTTTACGGTGCACCCGGTATTTATTTCGTGGAAATAGTAATAACTTTTTCAATGATTAATTGAGGAATATTGAGGAGTATTGGTTACACGCTATATGAATAGGCTAACCGTCAACTTAATTGACTCAGTCTCTAGCTTCGAAAATATTAAATTATCAGAAGAAGAAGAAGTCAAAATGAACGAAACCCAGCTCACACAGATAGTAAACGCGGCGGTCACTGCTGCTTTAAGGGTGCAGAGGCGGGAGTTTGAGAATAGGCTTATGGTCATGCAGGACCAAATTGATAACTTATCYCAAAAACCCACTATAACGACTTACGAAAAAATTAAGATAGTAGCGGGTAGAACCTGCGAAGAATCGCTGGACGTTGTAAAGTCT
>NW_017537028.1:36963-40266 GCF_001853355.1 Bactrocera latifrons
CGAACCATAATCGATATTAAGCCGCGTATTCTGCAACTGGTCAATATGTTCGCAGGAACCAAAATTATTTTCTGCGATAATGAAAAATCATTAAACTCAAATACAATAAGATCGTGCCTTAGAGACCTTTTCGACATTGAAATTGTGAATGCTCCTCCTCTGCATAGTACTTCTAATGGGCAGACGGAGAGATTTCATAGCACTATGGGGGAAATAGCAAGATGCCTTAAATTAGAAAAAGGAATTGAAGATACTGTGGACTTAATTTTACTGGCCACAATTCAATACAATAAAAGCATTCACTCCGTAACTGGCGAAAAACCCTTGGATGTTTTTCATTCCCGGTCAGGTGGGACAGAAGCAAAAAATAAGGTAGAAAAGGCTCAAGAAGCAATGTTAAGGACTCATAATAAAAACAGGATAGCGAGAGCATTTGCCGTTGGAGAAACAGTCCACATTAAGTCAAATAGACGGTTGGGAAACAAACTTACCCCCTTATATTTGGAGGGCATAGTCCAGGAGGACCTGAGTTCTACGGTCAGGGTTAAAGGTAGAATAGTTCATAAGGATAATCTCCGATAGTCGAATAAAATATTTTTAAGTCCTACGATCTTCTTTGCTTCTGTCTTTCCTTCTCTTTTTAGACCTCTGCTCTTTATGCTTAGCTTGACCTCGAGCTCCACAGTTTGTAAGATTGTGGATTACTCACACTCAGACTACTTACCGAATACGCATGGTGACGTGGTTTTATGGGACTCGTACGATTACATCAGACATACAACAAACCTGACTGCCTATGTTGAATTGACCATTGACACTCGCTCAGCGCTAAAACTGTACCCAGAAAGCCACATGACGAAACTGATGAATGCTGACCTGGACCGAATCGACAAGCTTCTTCGGACAGTAATGGGACCAACAAGACATTCACGTAGCCTAAACATCTTGGGAACTGCTCTTAAGGTTGTGGCAGGCACGCCGGACTTCGACGATTTTCAGAAAGTAACTTTAGAGCTTGATAGGCTTAGGACAATAACGATCGCCAAGTAGCAATAAACTCAAAGTTCCAGGAACAGATTACCGATTTAACCAATACAGTAAATGAAATTTTAAGAATAAAAAAACTAGAACAGATAGATACCGGACACATTTACGAAATTCTTTTGGTCCGAAATAGGGCTATTATTACAGACCTAGATAACATTATCTTATCAATCGCCTTAGCACAGTTGGGATTATTAAACCCAATCATTTTTGATAATATTGAAATTGATTCAATCTTGAAGACCGAGTATCTCAACAACTTAACTGTAACTGATTTGTTATTAGTCTCTAAGTTTAAAGTATTTTATGATAATAACCTATTTCACTTCATAGTTAAGTATCCTAGACCTAAGCTTATTTGTAAAAGAAAAATTGTATTACCAGTAGCTCACAACAACAAAATGCTATCACTACGCGACAACTCCGTAGCGGTTTGTGGTAAAGACATCTATTCCTTGGATGGCTGTGCAGGAACTACCATGCAGTTTTGCAGAAAATCGAGCATAACAACTTGCGCTCAACAACTAGTAGCTGGCGCAGAGTGTAGAACAACATTTGACGAACTAGATCCATTACAAGAAATTGATGATGGTATGGTCATCATAAACGACTCCACCGCCACGATAACTTCTGAGAGCGAGACCATTTCGCTAAAAAAGGCTACTTACCTGGTAATGTTTCCTGATAAGGCAAGTATAAATGAAACAACGTTCGTTAACCGGAATGGCCTTCAAATAAAGGAAGCTGAAATCCCTTGGGCAACTTGGATAAATATAACTGGACACGATAACATAATGAGCTTACCTTACTTGCGGCACCGGGCGCTGGCAAATGGCCAGCTGATGGAACAGCTAACCGATGGGTATGAAAAAGGATTGACAACGACGTCAATAATTCTCATGGTAATAATAATTATCGCCGCGCTTTTTTCCATAATAACATTCTATAAAAAGATGAAGCGACAGGCTCCCATAGTAGGAGTAGTAGAAAACATCATTCAGGTGTCAAGAGAAAGGTCCGAGGACGTCCCTCACTTAGGAGGGGAGGAGTTATCACGCGACGCAAGAATGTAATTGAAGGAGCTCCAAAATATTGCGCGTGGCCTGAGTCAGCAACAAGTTAGAATCATGAACGGAAATGACAAGTTTTAAGTTGCATTCAAAAGTTGCGCGTGGACTGAGTCAGCAATTATACGTTCTTATGTCTGCCAATACCATCAACTCGCAACAACACTACTGCTACGCAGCAGCGACGGCAGCAACAGCAACAGATAGCTTGAGGGTAGTTTTTAATTAGAATAAGTTTCAGTTTGAGTTTTGGGTGCTCTTCGAGCTGGACGCGCTCCACTCGAATGCACGGAATAAAGATAATAAAAATAAATTCTTGATATTGAATAATTTAGATATTTCGGCTTAGCATTTGGTCCTTCATATAGCGTCAGTGCTGTTGCATAGTGTGTTCCAATAGGCTCATCTGGATTATCAATTGTTGTAATCACGTAACATGATGCACCTCTTTTTGCTATGATGCGGTACGGGCCATCTCTTCGTGTCGCGAATTTCGACGTCACTACCCTTACTTAAAAAATGCGTTGTAACAAGAACTGTATCACCAATGTTGAATGAAGGCTGCGGTCGCCGCTTCTTATCGGTATAAGTTTTATTTCAGTCTTGCCTTTTTTCTTGTACCTCTCCTGCTAATTTAAGTGTATTAGCAAGTTTGGTTAAATGCGGAGTTATTTGTGGTATAAAGTTTTCTGCTTCAATTACTCTTTTTAAATCGTAGTGCGTTTCGAGAGGGCTTCTTAATTCTCTGCCGAATGTAAGATAGGCTGGTGAAAAACCAGTGCTATCACATTTTGTCGTATTTATAGCGAATCTTATGGTTGGTAAGCACTCATCCCATGAAGTATGATCTTTATCGACGTATATTGAAAGTTGACTTTTAAGGTCACGGTTTTTTCTTTCAACGGGGTTAGCCTCCGGGTGATAAAGTGGTGTAAACGTTTGCTTGATTCCCAGACAGAAAGCAAGTTTTTGCATTACAGCTGAAATAAATTGGCGGCCATTGTCTGCGTGTATACGACGAGGTACACCAAATCTTAAAACAACTTCGTTTAAAACTTTGGGTGCGCTGAAGCTTCTTTCAGTGCGAATAGCTCAACCCAGCGACTACATAAGTCTTCTACGACTAGTATCCAACGATTTCCGTTCGCAGTACGAGGTAAAGGACCAAATAAGTCAAGAGCGATGATCTCAA
>NW_017537028.1:41306-42717 GCF_001853355.1 Bactrocera latifrons
TTTGACACATCCGCAAAATTAGGAATAAACCGTCGATACCAAGAGCATGTTTGCAGAAAGGAAATAAGTTGTTTCAGATTTCTCGGGTATGGTCGTTTGATAATAGCGTCTGTTTCCTCGTTGTCAACTTTTAGTCCTTTTGTGGTCAAAATGTGCCCAAGATACTTTATCTCCGCTCGGCAGAAAACGCATTTTGATCTATTCAACTGAATGCCATAGTCTTCCAGTTTTGAGAGTGTTTGTCATAAGTCCTGTCATGTGTCATGTGTGAGTGAAAATCATTTGAGCTTATAATTATGTCATCTAAATATGCAAGTATCAAAATATGTGGTAATCCGGATCGAAATTTGTCGACCAGTCGCTGGAACGTGGCTGGAACATTCTTTAGTCCGAAAGGCATTCTATTAAAAACGAAAATTCCGAAAGTTGTTGTAAATGCAGTTTTCGGCTTTTCATCAATTGCCATTTTGATTTGCCAATATCCGGCTTTCAAATCAATCATAGACATGAACGGTGTTGCTTTTGCTGCATGAAGCAAGTCGTCCATTCGCGGTAGTGGATATGTATCTGTCGTGGTAATTGTATTTAATCGCCGATAATCCACGCAAATTCTCACTCCGCCATCTTTTTTTGGTATTAGTACAACCGGAAATGACCACGGTGATTCGCTTTCCTCTATTATGCCCTTTTTCAGCATATCCTCTAATTCAGTCTTTAATTTATTTTTCATTGCCGGCGAGATTCGGTAAGGTTGCGACGAAATAGGTGCATTTGCCTCTGTTTTTATGTGATGTTCAATATGCGGTATTGGTAGTACGGCATCTTCAAAAATTTTCTTATGCTCATACAACATAGACTCCAGAATACTCTTTTTATCTTCCTTTAAAAGTACACCTTCATCAGGACGCAATTTTATTTCAACGGATCTGATTTCGATAATAGATCCTATTCTCGCTTCAGCTTTACTACTTTTTATCAGTTTTTCCATAGGTGGAAATAAGTCGAATTGTTCTGGTGTTTCGAAATCTGATGGTATACAACCTGTGAATATATCGTTTATTGCATTTGGCGAGTATTCGTAAGACGATTCTACATAACTATCTGCAGTGATAGCGTCACTATTATTCGTATTTTCGAATCAGGACATAAATTCATCTATTGCCTTATAATCGCTGTTGTGTGTATATGCGCTCGTTGTTGCTATAGATACGCAATTTTGTATTTGAGTTTCTTACATCCTAAACTCGAAAACAGTATAAGGGTCATCCTTAAAATGCCATGTGCGCTGTGCAAGATCCATAACTATGCCTGCTTGTTCGARAAAGTCAATACCTAACAACGTCCGATTGTTTTTAGCGTTCGCTAAGCAAATAAATCGTATACGATTGAAACGTTTGCCAATTAAAATGTC
>NW_017537028.1:43165-49921 GCF_001853355.1 Bactrocera latifrons
ACTTGCAACACTGGTTCTTGCAGCCGTATYTAAATATGCTTCACCTTTCAAACCGTTTATATTGATGTCGACGGTTGGCACATTCCTACCTATTACGGTTACAATTTTGTTAAAGTCGAGCTGTTCGGGACTACGTAGTGGGTTTTTCTTGTTGCAATTTGGGCAGTTTGATCTGTAGTAACCATAACAGCTAAAGACGATTTCTTTCATTTTCTGGGTGGTTCTTTTCTCTGCTTCAATTTTTTTAAAACAATTTTCTGCGGAATTATTCTTCTTCCTGCAGTAAGAACAACGAGTATGAATTTTGTCAGTTTCGCTTCGCTTCGCTAATTTTGCTGGTGTATATTTCTTTGTTTTCAACCAATAATAATTCTGCCTCCCGTGCTTTGTCTAGCAACTCGTTAAAAGTTCTTACGCTTTCACGAGGCACCATTTCTCGTATTTTTAATAGCAATTGCGAAAAAATGATATCGATCATAGTTTTTTCGTTAAGTTTGAAAAGTTGAGCAAATAACTGTCGCTTCTTGCATATAAACGAATCAGTTGATTCAGCAAATTTCTGCTTTTCTTGATTTAAATCAGAAAAAATACGCCAGTCTGGCTTCGGGGGAGAAAATGCCTTCCGAAGCAAAGCAATGGCGTTGTTGAACGTTTCCGCTTCTTGGTTTATGCCCTGCCACCACGAAGTCGCATAACCTTCCAGCAATAGAGGCAAACTCTGCAAAGTGATATTTTCCGCATCTTTATATACTAGGACGGTAGCTATAAAATCTTCAAATTTGCTGGTATTCCTCCCACCATTAAAACGCACGCTACATTTACTAAAAGTTCTAGGATCTACGTGTACGTGTAGATTTCCCAGCAGCTGCCTAAATTGATTATCTGTTAATGTAACATTAAAAGGGTTATTTGTTTGGTTAACATTCGCTGTAACATCCACATTAACATTAATGTTAGCAACATCTGCGCTAGTCTCCATTTCCCTGTTAAGCCTTTGCCTTTTCCTGCTCATTAAAATAATCAAACCTTTGTGCTAATCGAAATCACTTTTCTTATCCACTTGTTGAGGCAGAGAACGTATATTTACAGAGAAGGTCCAACAACAGACAGGCGTGTAAACTGTCAAAAGCTAACAAAATGCGATGAGTGCGTTTCACCACAGCTAGCTAAGAAGGAGAAATCTTAACAGTGGAGCGTGAACATAGCTGAGCTTCTTCTTCTTGATTGGCGTAGACACCGCTTACGCGATTATAGCCGAGTTAACAACAGCGCGCCAGTCGTTTCTTCTTTTCGCTACGTGGCGCCAATTAGATATTCCAAGTGAAGAACATAGCTGAGCATTCAATGAAAATTATGCTCAGAAATATACATTCTTATTGCAGACGTATGTTAGCCTTTTGCATATAATTATATACGTTTACATGCAATCATATTAATTGATATGATTATCATTTTGCGTATTTCTATGAATATATGCATAATTTTTAACATTCTGCTTAAATTATCCTATTTTCAAAACAATATTTGCAGTTCATGTACAAATAAGATTTATGTATTAAATATTTCTTGTGTGATAATATATTATAAATTTACATATGAGTATGTAGACATGCTATATATGTATATACATATATGACATACTATCATAATATCCTAAACAACTTATTATAATATATTACAATAATATTATATGTAAATCGCATTTCATTTCAATTTCCATACGTATCTACATATCAGCACATAGACAATTCAAATCGTGATATTATCATTTATCAGTAAAAAGTGTGCGCGCACTGCTGCTATATGTACTGTACATACATCCATATGCATATGTGTACGACATTGCCGGACAATTAATGCATACACAAACCAACATACTTATATGCGTACACATGTAAATATGTGACTATGACATTTCCACACAAATAATGCATACACAACATACATACTTATATGGGTTCCCATGTAGATATGTATGTCGCCCGCAAAAACTACAAATATTGTTCCGCGAAAACAACAGACGTCTCAAATAGCATCAGCAGCGTCACAAGTTAATATGGCAGCCAAAAAGGCGATGCCCAAATTTGTAGAAAAATACACAACAACAATATTTCCATTCATGAACGCAAGCGCACTTTCAACAGGCAAACTTTCTTCATTCATAAAAACAAATACCATTACATCTCTCCGAGCATGCCTTTGCCTACAAGCGCCTTTTCGCGACGATGGCAAAAGCTAAAAATCATAAATTGAACAATTTCTGATATTTGTAGGAGAAGCAAAAAGCGACAACCCCGCAAATATAAGTATAGAATAAAATTGACAACATAGTTTATTTGTCGATTTGCAAGTCAAGAAATGTGCCAAAGAAAATATTTAATATTCCTCTGATTTATGTGTACAGTGAATCCCGGTTAAGTAGTATTCCGCTTAAATGAAAATCATTCCTCTTAACTGCCCATATCTTATTATTTTTTGAAATACATAGAAATTGTTGTTTTAAGTACCAATTGCTTAAGTATCCGCACTCGCTTATATGTCATATGATATTTTTATTTTTAACAAATCACAAAAATCTGTATCTTTGATTGGGGCACATAACTGGAATTGACTGTATTTGTCAATGAATGTAAAAAATATTTGTACACGGCTTGCAAAATTCTGCGTTGATATGTATGCAAGCTCATACAGAAACATACATATTAACGCTGGTTTGTTCTTGAAGCTGCTACAGCGGCAAGGGAAGCAATCGCAATTGGTGATCGTTCGTTTGTGTTTTCGGCATAGCTCGGATTTTCTACCAACAACACAATGTTGTGATGCTTTGTTGTCACGTCAGCCCTTCGACACATTGACTCTTTGAAAAAACTTGAGCTTCAGCCATTGGTTGCCCGTGAAAATAAGATTTCGCATGAAGCAATAAGTGTACACATTWMCATACAAAGTTGTGGGTAGACAAATTTACAAACATTATGCGTATGGTTCTTTTTGTTTACATGCACACATAATTACATACGTGAATATGTGCGACCGCTTKKTCTTTTAACATGTTATCAAAACTTTTAAAGACCTGTAAATAAATATGTATGTATATACAYATATAATATATCTTATCAAACCTACATTAATTAAAGATTTACATAGGTAGTAATGCATGTATGACTTTATTATATACATATTTACATATACAAGATGTTAAGGAATTCATCATRAAATAGTTCAATTTGTACGTACATGCTTGTGTGCTTTGATATAAAATATATAGGAAATATACATACATATGTATGTATATAAATTATATGCAGTCGTTGCGCATTGTAAATATACAAATTTTTAAGCGTACATTTCTAAACATTGAAATTAACTTATTTTTTCCCATTGGCTCTAACAACTACTCAGTTCTGTTATTGTCGTGCCCCTGATGTTAAGTGGTGAAAATTATCTGTGGTGAAACGCACTCATCCAAAACAGTAAATATCTCAAAATTGAAATATCCCTAAATTTTTGACATCGTGAACCTTCTCTATAAATATACGTTCTCTGATATACGTTCTATGATAACATCAATGCACTTAAGCCCAAAAGTATGCAACGGTTATTTGACAAAGTAACAACACAAAAAACGTAGTACAGCCAAGCCTAGTTTTAAAGCCAATGTTTTCTGTGCAACAATTATGTGCCTTGTGCGGGACCTTCGAGGGATAACAACAGCAGCTCTATATTTGAATGCAGCAACAATTTAACATACGAATCAGGTGATCTTCTCAGCAAAACGAAACCCACAGCTGAACATTTTTTCTTGAAGAATTTTTGGTTTATTGTTATGCCAATGTTGTCTACTTGTGTCCAAGTTATATTAATCGTAGTTTCCAAAAAATATAAAACGCAGCTTAGAATTTAGATGCGTAATCTTTATTGGTCGCAGTTCGAATGAATCTGAATTCAAATTAACAGGGTACTTAAATATCCAAATTGAGCTACGTGAAATATGAGGATTACAGTTAACGCATTCAAGCATTGAGTAAAACTGTGGTGAATTTAAAATGATCAAAAATGTAAACATAATGTAGCTTCTAACATTGCCGAGCTTTTAATAATTAACATAACTAACGAATAACATTGTAAAGTATTAATAGTTATAGCATCCGTGCATCCGGTTACAGTCGTTACATATTTTATATTATTATAAGGATTATTTTATAGAATTTTAATAAAGTTCGTTAGCTAGTTAGTCAGTACTAAGGTTCTCATACGCTTCTCTTCCTCGTGAATGGGTAAGACATCAGATGAACAGTTAATTCGTCTAAGAGGCTGACTGAAAAAATTCCACTGCTGGCTGTATGATGACGCGATTCGTTGGGCGCCAGTTAACTTATTTTGAGTTTACTTTTTATTTACAATTTCATTTATCTGTGTAAACATTTTGTCACGTACTGTACAAGTTAAGTATTTAATTTTGCTTTTTATTTTTTTGGAGTAATATCCAACTAGCGCAGTGAACAGCCGTATCAAAAGTGAATCTTAAATCTAAGCTGATATTTTCACAATCTTAATATTTTAAGCGCAGGCAGAGCGAAATGTCGGCAGCAACCCATATTGTTAGTGGCGTGCTAGTAACGTCATTAAAACCCTTAATTGTAGTTTGACGTTCTTGTAATGAGTAGCGGTAAAGTGGCGTGATGCGTTTGCCTAATTTTGTATCTGCATTCCTGAGCATTAGTACAGTACACTGTATAACAAAATATTTATTTTGTTAATTTGTATGTATTTGTATATGACTATATATATGGCATATTCAAATGTACACTTATGAAAGAGGATTTATATAAAAATGCAGCAATTGTGGGTGGGGTGAATGTCACTGCACACTAAGGGGTTTCTCTGTACATAAAGACTTAAAAACGAAATTGTCTGTCGGAATTGAAAAACGTCGTAGCCAAATGTTACAAACACCCCGTCATGAAATTAAAGCAATCTCAAATAAAAATTCAAATCCTATTACTTGTTAGAATAATACTATTCAAGGAAGTTTTGCAAATATAGTGGAGGGCAACACTTTACAAATGCAACTGCCTCAAATCCCCTGAGGTACTGAAATTTTGATTTTAAATTTTACACAGTGTATGACAAATTTTATGTCTGCCATGCAAAACAATATCCAAGATTTTATAAAGTCATAAAATCAAATATTGCAAAATTTATTGAGTAAGAAATGAGCGTACTAAATATCTATATGTGGAATGCTAACGAGGTTAAGCAACATAAATTAGAGATTTTTAGTTTGCTGTCTGAAAAAAATATAGATGTAATGCTTACATCAGACTACTCATCTACAAATATATATAATTTCAATATACCGAGATTTAGATCCAATGTTACAAACCATCCCGATTTAAAAGCGCATGATGGCACGGCAGTTAACCGATTTTCTCAGTTACAAGCTACAACAATATCCCCGGTCCCAACAAATCGGAGTTGTGACTTAAACTAAGGGGTACATACTGTCCACCTGGTTTTAAAAATACAGATAGCAAATTTAAAGACTTTTTGGAACGTTAGGTCAAAGAGTCTAGCAGGTGGAGGTTACAACGCAAAACACACGTACAGGGGCTCACGTCTTATTAGCCTGAAAGGACGACAGCTGTACTTACTATTATATCCTGGCGACATACTGGGCCAAGGATAGAAAAAAATACTATACTTAATAGAATTTGCTTTAGTCAAAAATATAGATAGATCGCTTATGACAGCTGATACATGTATAGACTTATCATCTGATCTTTCTCTTGCACTAATAAAGTTATACGAACAGCCCATGATATTTGAGGCAAAAGTTTCTATAACATTTCAAAGTAACTGGTTGAAGTATAGAAAATATATCAGCAGCCACATCAAAATTGATTGCAAAATAAATACAGGAAAATACATTGATGAAAACATAAGAGAATTTAATGATGTAATAACTAATACAGCTGTATTGGCACTAAAGGTGAAAAAGTGAAACTTGTAAATGAGAAAAGGCGAGCTAAATGTGAATGGCAGTTAAGTGGCTTCCTTTCAACTCAGCTTCAACTGAAATATGTTGTACGCAAGTAAGAAAGTGCTGTACTTCAAGGTAGCGTGCTAGGCCCAACTCTGTACATAATATATACAGCAGATATTCCAATAGCTTTTAACGTATCGACATCCACTTTTGTAGATGACACAGCTCTATAAACCATAACAAATGCCTCATCAGAGCCTCAAGAGTAGTACAGCACTTAACTTTTGTCGAAAAATGGATAGCCAACTGGAGTATAAATATTAATGAGCAAAAATGCAAGCGTGTTACACATTCGCTAAGAGCAGAAACATGTCAGACATTTGAAATAATCAATGTCCTAGTACCCCAAGCGTATGAAGTAACTTTCCTTGGGATTCACCTGGATGAAGAATCATGTGGCGAAAACACATAGCGAGTAAACTTAGCCTAGACAACAAAGTCCTGTTATACAATGCAATCATAAAACCGATTAGCATGTGTGTCATTCAATTGAGGGGTACGACCTATGCAACAAACATTGATATAATACAAAGGTTTCAATATAAAATGCTTAGCGCAGTCACGGGTCTAGAATTGACCATGCGTAATGAAAACTTTGATAAAGATCCTCACATTCCTATTGTTTAATCCACAGAAATACGAGGTGTGTTCAAAAAGTATCRCGAATTTTGAATTTTCACGGATTACGTATATTCGAATTTCGAATTTTTTGT
>NW_017537028.1:50278-69656 GCF_001853355.1 Bactrocera latifrons
GTTCCCTAAACTGAAGAGGCCCATGAAAGGACGACGTTACGCTTCTCTTGACGAGATAAAGACGGCATCGAAGGAGGAGCTGAAGAAGATAAAAAAAATGWTKTTTTGAAGTGCTTCGAAGATTGGAAAAACCGTTGGCACAAGTGTATAGTATCTCATGGGGATTACTTTGAAGGGGACAAAATAAATATTCATGAATAAATAAATAGTTTTTGAAAAAACACAAAATTCGCGATACTTTTTGAACACACCTCGTACTCCTCTGCATTACTACCACAAATTACATAAAGGCATAGAGGCGTAATGCAGAGGAATATCAACCGCCCCAACTTCACTCAACAGAACAGAAGGAGAAACAAAAAGAAAACACCTTTCCGCGCTTTTTATACAAAAGGCTTATTATCCCGCCAATTTAGCAAGTGAAGTACACAGTGAAAACGGAAAACAACGCCAAGTGAAGTTTATAATTAGACAAAACGATCTCCAAGTGAACACGGAAAACAAAATTAAGCAAATTTTATTACGATACAGTGAATACAAAAAGTGAAAGTGTATCATTCCGCCATAAAGGAAAATATTTTTATACTCTCTCTTCAACAAGACTAAGTGAAGTTTCTTATTACAAAAATTGAGCAAATCCCGAAGAGGACCCAGCATTTTAATCAACAACAACAACACAGGATAAAGGAAGTATAATCCACAGCAGGTTACAACACTAGAGTTAATGAATCTAGAATTACATATATTTACACATTAACAGAATTAACCAATAATGCTAACACACACCCATTTATTTATATACACAATTGAATTTAAACCCGAAAATTATAACGATTATGCTAAACGAATTACTTTTTATTCGCAATCGACCCCAACGTCGATATACCCTGACATTTTTATAAAAATTAAAAAAAATCAGAAAAAATTTTTAAAGTTTGTTTTATTACATTTTTATAACTGTACGCGACTTATTTTGCTCGTCTAATCCACATAATAAATATATCTTACCCAAAAATGGAAATGCAAGATTTTAGAATTACAACAACGGATTTAATTGAATTCGTGGAAGACCCAAAGTGAAGAAGAAGCGGTCTATACATTAGAAATTAAAAGGGTCGAACTAAATTCGCTTTATGAAAAAGCAAAGTGCTCATACAATACGATTAGAAGAATTTCTCGCGAAAGTCATGAAACTATCGATTTCTTTAAAGTGAAAGAAAAATACCAAAAAAGTTATCAAATGTACCTATCTTGCTTAGCTTCCAAATGAACGAAGATGTAGATACGCGTAAAACACAGGTGTCAACCCAACCCATTAAGGAAAGGACTTCAGAAGGCACAATGAGGGATTTCGCTTCTGCAGTTCACCTTCCACCATGCGACACCGAAATCTTTTACGGAGATTACACAACTTGGCCCACCTTTCGGGATATGTTTACAGCCCTGTATATTCGTAGCTCAAGGATTAGTAATATTGAAAGACTCTTACTCGGACAACCCGAGGAGAATCAAGAGGGGTTATTCAAAACGCACCCTTAACAAATGATGGTTTCATACTTGCCTGGAAAAATTTAGTCGACCAATACGAAAATAAAAGTTTGCAGGTATACACCCAATTAAAGGCCCTTTTTAACCTACCCCAAGTATCTCAAGAAAGAGGTTGTGCTATAAAAAGCTTACAACGTTCGGTTAATAACGTTTTAACTAATTTAAAAAACTTTGAGATTGACACACAAAGCTGGGATCCGATATTAATACTCTCGGAACTTTTGAATATACCCTAGCAGATAATTCAGATATACCGACGTGGTCAAATTTCGTCAAATACCGAACTTTCGAGACTGTTGGAAATTTCAAAGCTTCAGTAGCTTACCCCGTTCCACACCGGTACAGTTAGAAGAACAGATGAAAATATATATAACACTTTTCATGCAAACGTGGCTGAAACGCCAATTGCTAAAACCTCTAATACTCAAAAGAACGTAAAGGCCAGCGATATACCGCGAGAGCTCTTATTGATTCAGGATCGGAAGGCACATTTATATCTCGAAGACTTCAAAGATGTTTGGATATACCCAACTACTCCGTATCAGCCCAAGTGACCGGACTAAACAATGCAGTTTCAGTAACACCAACGAATATTTGTGAAACTTTGCTAACCCTTAAACACAAATTATAGGCTATCAGCACAAGCATTTATACTAAATAGCCGAACTGATAATTTACCTTCATACCCCATAGATCCAAAGCAGTGTCTTAAAAATTTTGGATTTACTTTAGTAGACACCCAATTCCACAAATCTATCCAAGTATTTTACTCAATGGAGTAAAAAGAACATACTAGGTTCGCTCTTAGCTTAAGAGACAGAATTCGGATGGATATTGTCCGGACCCATAACCTAACCCTCCCAAAATTCCGCCATAATCTCATTTCACAATAAAGTGAACCCTGAGAATGTACTCACAGGTTTTTGGAAGGTGGAGGAAATCCCAACGGAATTCGTAATTTCCAAATCAGACCAAATTTGTGAGGAAATTTTCCAAAAAACCACCCGTCGTAATTCAGAAGGACGCTATACAGTAACCCTACCCTTCAAAGAATCCGACAATATTGATATCGGATACTCTAGACATAGAGCGTTGGCCCAATTCTTCAGAAATGACGGGCTTTGCTTAAAAAACCCGAAGTGAAAGTGTCATATTCAGACACAGCAATTATGGAATATTTTGAACTCGGACAAATAAAGAACGTAGAATATGAACCCTTCTGTTAAAGCGACCCAATATTACTTATACACCACACAGTCATTAAATCCGACCGTCTAATCACGAAATTGCGTGTGGTATTTAATGCATCTTGGCCCACGTCAAATCTCAAAAGCTTAAATGACGTCTTACATATCGGGCTTACTTTACAGAAAGACCTTGTTATTCTGATCACAAATTGGCGATTCTTCCAATTCATTTTTAACGCGAATATTCAAAAAATGTACCAGCAAATACTCGTAGACCCTAATCATACACAGTTCCAAAGGATACTATTCAGAAAGTCCCCGGAAGACACAATAGAAGACTTCGAATTGCAACTAGTCACGTTCGACATAAATTGTGCGCCATATCTAGCGACCCGTACTCTCATGAAACTAGCCGATGATATAGAAGAAATTCACCCATTAGCAGCCAGGAAATGTATGTAGACGATGTCACAGCTGGAACTCATGACCTAACCATTGCAAAGTCAGCACGCGATGAACTCATTTCTGTTCTGTAGTTCCCAGGATTCGTTCTGCGAAAATGGACCCACACATTCTGAAAGGACTTCCACCGGATCATCATTAAGATACGGAAACACTCTATCTTTCGGAACTCGAAAACCCTAAAACCTTGGGCATTCGATGGAACTCCAAAAAACAATTTAGAAAAAACCTGCACACACAAAACACGAAGTTTTATCCATCATGGCAAAATTGTTTGACCCAGCCCGTTGGCTTAGTCCATTAGTCAAAAATAAGAATGCAACAAATATGGCTAGATAAGTCTGACTGGGATGAAAGCCTAAAGCCCCTCATCCTTCATCGATGGAACAGTTTCGTTAAGGATTATGAAAACATAAATAAAATTGAAATACCCAGACGGACCCATTTTAACCCAATAGCCACCATCGAATTCCACGGTTTCTCTGATGCTTCAGAGAAAGCATATGCCGCGACACTTTACATAAGGATTTTAGTTGGACATAAAATATAGACAAATCTCTTAGTGTCAAAAACAAGAGTTGCTCCCATTAAAACCGTATCCATACCCAGATGGGAACTCTGCAGAGCGGTTCTACTGGCTAACCTCGTCAACTCTACCCTATCCTAACTACACCTAACCCAACATAAAAATTATTTTTGGACTGACTAAACCATTGTTCTCGCTTGGTTAAATAAACCACTGTGTTCATGGGCCACCTTCGTTTCTCATCGAGTCACTGCAATCACCGAGAAAGTAGGAGTCGATAATTGAAACCATGTGGAAAGCCAAAACAATCCCGCTTACTTGGCCAGCCACCGATCTTTTGAATTCCAACCTCTGGTGGCATGGACCCCAACGACTACAACATGAAAAGGAACATTTTCCAGCAACGGAGAAACATACAACACCATTTTCCATCTGCTCAAAAAAGGTGTCGTGTCGATTGGTCGAAAAACGGATCACTCTCTTAAGCATTCGGCTTATCTTGAATATATTCCATAATTCACTAATATGTGTAAGTCTATGACAAAGCACGAGACCTCAGCAGCCAAGTAACTTCCAAGTTGTACACTCAACTGCGTT
Source organism: Bactrocera latifrons (assembly GCF_001853355.1). NCBI lineage: Eukaryota > Metazoa > Arthropoda > Insecta > Diptera > Tephritidae > Bactrocera > Bactrocera latifrons. The sequence goes on from NW_017537028.1 coordinate 54,599, forward strand.
TCGACAGAATGAATTCACTAAAATAATTAAAACTATAACATCTGATACAGCCACAGAAATTTCTGTGAAATGACGATCAGGATAGTCTCCTATCTTATCTTAGCATTTTCGATTAAATTTCAAGTTTATATCCTATAACTTATCACGACCAGAACAGTTCAGACTAGAAGAACCTATCAGGCTCCGATATTCGCTAAAAAATTCTTTACTTCGGTGTACTACTGTGGGTGAAAATAGGAACAGTTCGTAATTTTACTTTCATCCATTCGTCGAAATATTTTTTTCAAGGTATGTATGACTGTCAGTGACATCTGTGCAAAATATCACATCAAAATAATAATTGGTGTTCAGTACACGCTTGTCATTGACAATGATGAATCAAATAATTCAACAAGGAAGTTCCATTACATTTTGTGTGAGGAATCAAATTTCTTGTCCCGAAACGTTCAGAATGTTGGAAAAGGCCTTCTGTGATAATTATCTGTCACGGGCAAATGTTTTTCATTGGTACACATTATTCAAAGAGGGTCGATCACGCGTTCACGACGAACCACGTCCAGGATGGCTGTCAACATCAACTGACGTTATATGGTCCTAAGAAATGTGAAAGTTCTAAAACCAATACATTTTTTTCTAGAAACAACGTCGCGTTAACGTCTGTGAAACAATGCATTCCGACTAGCAGAATGTTGCAAACATGTTTTTCCTGGCGATAGTTCTTGGATCTATGCTTACGACCCGGAGAGAGACGATCAGTCGGTCGACCATTGCGACATAGGTGAGCCGAAGCCGAAAAAATCACGCCAAAGCAGGTCAAAAATGAAGTTTATGTTGACAATTTTCTTCGGTTATCGAGGTGTGGTGAATTTCGAAATCCTTTCGACCAGCCACCTGCCAACAACGAATACTATTTGAGTATTGCGCGTTGTTGCGAGAAGCTAATCGTAAATAGGGGCCGGCATTCTAGGCCGACAATGGTTTTTGCAAAACGATAATGCACCGTCGCTTACCGCATTGATTTTTTGTGAATTTTTCACCAAATTTTACAACCAATATCGTGCCGCAACCATCGTGTTCGCCTGATTTAGCTCCGTGTAACTTCTGGCTATTCAGCAAACTCAAACGACCGCTCCGGGGAAACGGATTTGAGTCAACTGAAGACATTAAACGTGAATCTCTGTGCGCATCGAAGGCTACTCCGGAAGTTGACTGTAACAACTGTTTGGAGGGTTTCAAAAAACGTTGGACGTTCATATAATTTGAGGAACAAATTAAGAATTTTAAAATTATGAACAAGGTCTTACTGTTTCCCTCATAGCAGTACTGTGGGTAACTACAACATTTTTGAGCACCATAACAGGTCAGTTAAAGCAAGAAATAGTATACTCAATGTATTGAGGATGGCGTCATGTGTAGAAGTTCACGCAAGTGAGGAAAGTTCCTTGATCGCCATTCACTTGGGAGTGGCTAGAAACGATTCTTTTACATACAAGTATCCTCTGGGTAAAAAAGCACCCCCAATGAAAAAGCAACATCAGCCTCGGATGAGAGACCAAACTTTTGATGACGTCCACGGCAAACGAAATAAGGACTACGAATTGAGGGCATGCACCTGGACTGTTCGGTCTTCCCGGTCCGCATCAAAGCGAGGTTCTTCCGTGGGCCAAGATGAGCAAAGAAGGCATCTTTGGCACTACGGTCGGTAAATTCATTCCACGAGGAAACATCCCGAAATATGGGCATCAGTAGTACTAGATTCCAGGATAAGAAGATACATCAAGCTACCGGGCTGTCTCCGGATCGAAAAACCACCAACCATATCCATCACGTTGTGATAGACGGAAGACACGTCTCCAGTGTTTTAGATGCGCGTGCGCTCCGAGATCCTAACATCGACTCGGACAACTACCTTGCTGCAGCCAAGATTCGCACCCGCCTCTGTGCATCAAAAAATGCACGCCATCAAACACAAGGAAGGTTTGACGTCGAGAAGCTGCAATCACAACGGACAGCCGAACGATTTTCTACTCGTCTTGCACTACTGCTCTCTGAGAGCACTTGTCAACAATTCGGTATAAGGGAACTGTGGGACGGCATTTCAAACTCCGTACGTACAGCTGCAACCGAAACCATTGGTTTTCGGAAAGTGCAAAAGAACAGCAGGTACGACGACGAACAAAAACCAGATGAGTCGACGTTGCGAGTTTTCGGGAGAGAAGTTCTTCGACAGATTTATGGTTATTTGCGAGTTGGCCGGGACGAATATCGCATTCGATGTAACGATGAGCTGTATGAGATATACGTCGACAGTGACATAGTTCAGGGAATTAGAAGACAGCGGCTACGCTGGCTAGGTCATGTTATCCGGATGGAAGAAAACACTCCAACTCTGAAAGTATTCGACGCAGTAGCCGCCGGGGGAAGCAGAGGCAGACCTCCACTCCGTTAAAAGGACCAAGTGGAGAAGGACCTGGCTTCACTTGGAGTATATAATTGGCGCCGCGTAGCGAAAAGAAGAAACGACGCGTAACCGGTGACTACGCCAATTAAGAAGAAGAAGAAGAGTGTTTGGAAAGTTTAAATTTTCTGAAGGAAGCTGCTGGTTTTTCTCAAGGTGTCGATCCGATCCATCGACAAGCTCCGCTTATTCTTGAAAATGAAACTTCAAATGCGCTAATCCGCTTAATGCAACAGCTTCCAAAACAAAACAAACCAAAACTGGGCTTTTTGACTCCAACGATACAGTTTTGGCCCGCTAAGTGAAGAGCTATTTTTAAAGAGCAAATCTAAGAATCAAATTACCAACAAAGATTAGTATTTTTTGTGACGTAGCAATAATATAGTAAAGTATAGTCTTCCTGCGATAGGTATCTTAGCGCTTGTCGTTTTCTGAATTTAGAAGTAGCCTTTGTGGAGTAATATCGTTCAATGTGCCTTGTTGATTATTGAAAGTAGGTTAAACTTTCAAGTAACCAATCCAATATAGCGAGGAAACTAATGGCAAAACATTGGCAAATGATATTCTATTACTAAAAAACAAAATAGGTTCAAATCCAGTATGGTGTGTTGCCGTGTTATATTATAAAATTTACAACTTTAGGTATGATTTTCGTATTTTTCAAATATGTTTCGATTATTTAAATTCCTAAAGTTTAAATTTTAATGTAACTGTTAGAAAATGTTTGAAACGTAAATGTGGAGATAAATTAAAACAGCTTTGTTATAAAAGTGCACTCACCTTTTATTATTTCTTCACTTCACCAATAAGAACAAAAATTAAATAAATACCAAACAAAACTGATAAACCCCAGTTTTGTGGATACTTACACAAAATAGAGGATTTATTTAATCAGTTGAAAATATAATACACTGATTTTAAGTGAAATTAAATTATTTAAAAAACTCGGTTGGTTTCGCAAAAGATGGCGACGGATAGCAGCGGGACGTGAAAACGTATTACCGATCCATGGTAGTGTCATAGAACGAACTGATCTGAATCTGTTCATCAGTCCTTCTTTATCCCCTTTGGTGCTGAATCGGATGGTGTGAATGTGGTTGATGTACATGTGTGTAGGTGGCGGTGGGTTGTAAGCGTAATGTGGTGAGTGTGATGAAGATTGCGTGTCAGTGGTGTGAGTTTGGATTGATGCGATACGGGCGACTTTTGCTCTTGGTGCTCCTTTTACTTTAAGTTTAAGCCCCTCTAAAAACTTGAGCATATAGGCGATTACGTACAGCTGCAACCGAAACAATTGGTCGTCGGAAAGTGCTAAATAATAGCTGGTACGACGAGGAGTGCCGTGTCGCAGCGGAGAGAAAACAGACTGCATACCTCGCAACGTTACGATCGACCACAACAGGTGCGGGATGGGATAGATGCCGAGAGTTGAAGAGGGAAGCGAAACGCATTTGCAGACTGAAAAAGAAAGAGGCCGAAGAGCTTGATAAGCTGGCCGAAAATTCTACGAAAAAATGCGGCGGCTTACAGAAGGTTTCAAGACCGAAGTATACTCTTGTAGAACCCCCAAAGGTGATTTAGTTACCGATGCCCAGAGCATACTTAAATTATGGAGGGAACACTTCTCCAGCCTGATGAATGGCAGTGAAAGCAGTCCGCCGGAAGAAGGCGAATCCGATTCCCCAATCGATGACGATGGAGCCGACGTTCCACAGCCGGACCATGAAGAAGTTCGAATAGCACTTACCCGCCTGAGGAACAACAAAGCGGTGGGGGCCGATGGATTGCCGGCAGAGCTATTCAAACACGGCGGCGAAGAACTGATAAGGAGCATGCATCAGCTTCTTTGTAAAATATGGTCGAACGAAAGCATGCCCAACTATTGGAATTTAAGTGTGCTATGCCCAATCCTTAAAAAAGGAGATCCCACAATCTGCGGCAACTACCGTGTGTTATCAGTGAACGAAGGCAAGACGAAATATCTCCTGTCATCAAACAAGCAGTCGCCGGCTTTCACATAGTCATAACTCTTAAGGCGTAGATAATTTCGTCTACCTTGGAACCAGCGTAAACACTACCAATTATGTCAGCCTGGAAATTCAAAGCAGGATAACTCTTACCAACAGGTGCTACTTCGGACTGAGTAGGCAATTGAGGAGCAAAGTCCTCTGTCGACAAACAAAAACCAAACTCTATAAGTCACTCATAATTCCTGTCCTGCTTTATGGTGCAGAGGCTTGGACGATGTCAACAACTGATGAGTCGACGTTGCGAGTTTTCGAGAGAAAAATTCTGCGAAAGATTTATGGTCCTTTGCGCGTTGGCCACGGCGAATATCACATACGATCGAACGATGAGCTGTACGAGATATGCGACGACATTGACATAGTTCAGCGAATTAAAGGACAGCGGCTACGCTGGCTAGGTCATGTTGTCCGGATGGACGAAAGCACTCCAGCTCTGAAAGTATTCGACGCAGTACCAGCCGGGGGAAGCAGAGGAAGAGGAAGACCTCCACTCTGTTGGAAGGACCAAGTGGAGAGGGATCTGGCTTCACTTGGAATATCTAATTGGTGCAAGAAACGACTGTCGCGCGTTTGGTAACTCGGCTATAGTCGCGTAAGCGGTGACTACGCCAATCAAGAAGAAAAAGAAGTTCCTCAGTTTTTAAGATATCGTTTTGAAATTTTGCAAGCGTCATTTCCTCTTCAAGAAGCTGCTCGTTTATCGGAACTGTCGATATCGGGCCACTATATTATATAGCTGCCATACAAACTGAACGATCGGAATCAAGGTCTTGTATGGAAAACTTTCACATTTGACAATATATATTCACGAAATTTGGTATAGATTATTTTCTAAGACAATAATGTTATCCCCGAAGAAATTGTTTAGATCGGTTAACTATGGCATATAGCTGCCATACAAACTGAATGATCGGAATCAAATGGAAAACTTAATCATTTGATGATATATCTTCACGAAATTATACAAATAACATAATATCAGAAGAAATTGTTCAGATCGGCTCAATACAGCAAATAGCTGCCATACAAGCCGAACGATCGGAGTCAAGGGCTTGTATGTAAAAGTTTCGCATTTGACATCGTATCGTCACGAAATTTGGCATAGATTACTGCTTAAGGTAACAATATAATCTCTAAAAAAAATTGTTCAGAACGGATTACTATAGCATATAGCTTCCATACAAACTGAACACATAGTTAGTAACAGAAATGCACATGTGCAGGGTATTTATCTTTGGTGCAACCGAAGTTAAAATTTTTTCTAGTTTTTAATTAATATTTAGTAGCGTAACCTTTTGCGATTAAAACGGCCTGCAGACGTCTTGGCATAGATTCCACTAATTTTTTGCAAAAATCTGGTGGGATTTTTAGCCACTCTGCCATTATTGCACTTTTCAGATCATTGATTGAGCTAAATCGGTTTTTGTATACACGTGTAGACAATTCTTCCCATACATGCTCAATTACATTTAAGTCTGGTGATTGCGGAGGTGGTTGCAATAATTTGGGGCAATTATGGATTAACCACATCTTCGCAACTTCGGAGGTATGCGTGGGATCGTTGTCCTGGTAAAAGGCAAAATTGCTCTCGATACCCAATTTAGTTACACTTTGCTTAACATTTGCCTTTAGTATATCAAGATAGGAAACCTATTCATATTTCCCTCGATAAATGATAAGTTTCCCACACTTGTACTGGACATACAGCCCCAAACCATCACAGAACCACCACCGTGCTTTACTGTGGCACGTGTATTTTTACGTTCTAATTCTGTGTTCGGTTTTCTCCATACGTAGCTCCTGTCATCAGAATCATGCAAGTTAAATTTACTATCAGTAAATAAAACCAATAATAATATTTAGTGAAATTTATCCTATTAGTTAACTTTTAATTGTCCTACCGTATTCTAAAAACTCTCTGCTTTCGATAAGTATGCTTTAGGAAATTTTAGCCGCTTTTCTTTACTTCTTACGCTGATAAATGGTTTTTTCCTCATAACCATCGACCATGAAAATCATTGGAACGTAAAACATTACCGATTGTTTCTGCGCACACTGTTTTTTCAAGCATTTTTCAATTTCACTTCCTCAATATTCGGCGCTCATCATGGGAATTAAGTTTCTTTCCTTGACCTTCCCTACTTTTGTTGGCCAAACGAAGCTCCTTGATATATCGCGTCACAATATTCTGAACAGGGGATCGGGGTTTTCCAGTTTTTTTTTGGAAATTTCGCGAATTGATAGCCCTTCAGAATGAAGTTTCACAATTTCTTGCCGCTCTTCGAGATTTCCTTGCTTACCGCGCGGAGCCATTTCACAAAATACTTAAATATAACACACGAAGAATATACAATGAGTATTTATTGAAATTAGAACGCAGAACTTATTTCAGTTCCATGAAATAACGGTGTCCCATTTTGCGTTTGACATTCAAATCGTATGCGTGTATGTTATTATTATTATTATTATTTTATTAGGAAAAATATACAAAATATTAAACCTAATAGTAAGAAAGGAGTACAAGCTACTATGGCCATCGCCTCCTCTATAATAGTATAAAATTACAAAGTTTATATTTTATTATAAAAATTACATTCTTTTAGAAAATTACATATATCAACAAAGTTTGCGAAAGATGGTGTATTTAACAATGTTTGATATTTACTAGAATTAAAGTGTTTTTGCCTAATACTCTCTAGTGCTGGACAGATATTGAATATATGTTCCATGGATAATGTGCTGGGACAGAATGGGCAGGATGGTGTAGGATTGCCGTCTAGAAGATGTTGGTGAGTGATTTGCGTGTGTCCGATTCTTAATCGAGTGAAAATTGTTGCTTGCTGTCTTGAGATGTTGTTGGGGTAGTGTACCTTTTCGCGTAGTTTGTTTACGATTGCGTATTTTTGTTTAGATTTCTTCCAGTCCGCAACTTTCTTTTCATATATGTGTCTTTTTTTATATTTGATGCAAATATCTCTAATTTTAGATATTGCTATGAAATTATTTCGTATGTTGCGTATGGCGTTCAAGGAGGAGAAGCTGTCTGAGCAAATAAGGGATTTGCCTTTTTGTAAGATAGCATATTTTAATACCATATATATTCCAATTGCCTCGGCGGTAAATACGGACGAATATGATGGAAGGATTCCGCCAGTAATAGTTGWYCCGTTAGCTGTGGTAACAGCATAGGCAGTGTTAGTTAATTTGGACGCATCTGTGAAAAATTTCTTTAAATTTTTTATTCTTATAGACGTTGGTTACTTCTAAGAAGTTTTGTTGAAAAACTGTGTTGCTGGTGGTGAATTTTTTTAAATTATGTAGAGATGTATTTATTGAAAAATCACTAATCAGCCATACAGGTTGAGTTTTGGTTGTATAAAATTTCGATTTGATATGAATGTTTAAAGTTTTAGCAAACTGAAGACAGCGGCGGAGAGTAGACTTGAGTTGAAAATTCCTTTTGTGTTTAGCTGCAATCGTTATACATTTCTGAATGCTAGTGTTTGGAGAATTAAGTATTTTTGGAAGAAGTTGTATCGTTTTTTGTAAACTCTTTCCTTTATTGGCGGTAAGCCACTTTCTCCTAAGATACATTTAGTTTGTGATGTAGGAAAAGCGTTTAAACTACGACGAATCGCGGCGTGATATGGAGCCCCCAACTGCTTAATGTTTGTGTTCGAGCATAGGCCATAGTCTATTTTAGAGAGTATTATGGCTCTTGTAATATTAATAAGTGTATTTGTATGTATAAATTACCGTTTGCTAGATAAATACTTAATTATGTTTAGTCTACTGGAAAGCGATTTTCYAAGGTTAATACAGTGATACTTAAATGTAAACTTATTGTCAAAATATATACCTACTATTTTTAAGTTATTTACACAAGTTATTACAGTATTGTCACAAATTAGATCTGTTCATGAACATTTCTTCTTTTTACAAAAATGTAATAATTTACATTTAGAAGTTGGGATAGATGCTCCGGAAAGTGAACCCCATGTTTTGAATTTCGTAAGTACTTCATTGAAAATATCATTAGTTGCTTGCGGATGTTTCAAATTAGTGCAAATAAAAGCGTCATCGGCATACATAGTTATATTAATATTTTTTTATATTTAGGCAGATATCGGTGAGTTTATCAAAAGCAATAATGAATAGTACTACGGATAGGGGGAGCCTTGGGGTATAGCATTGTTAAGAGGGCTTACCTCGGAAAAAGTATTATTAACACGAACTCGGAACTGTCGGTGAATCATAAAAGCTTTTGGACCAACCTTCCAGTCTGCAAGTTGGCTCAGTACTGCGTGAACGCCGACGCGATCAAAGGCTTTCTCGAAGTCGGTAGCCAAGATTGTGGCGTGGTTTTTTGTGGCTATCGAGTCGGATACAAAATGTTGCAGTTGCAAAAGTGAATCGGTTGCACTTTGTCTGCTTCTAAAGGCAGTTTGATTATGTTTCATACGATTATTTTTAGTAATGAACCAAATTAGTCGCTTCGCAATAATTTTTTTAAACGTTTTGCTGAGGCAAGAAAGCAAAGAAATAGGTCTATAAGAAGAAATCAAGTTAACGGCTTATGTGGTTTGATTATTGGAATGATCGCGGCAGTTTTCCAAGCATTAGGATAGTAGCCTTTCACAAAGATATTGTTGCAGAGGGATAGTAATTTTTCTTTGGCAATTAAGGGTAGATTTGATAGCATCGGATAAGATGTACGATCGATGCCAGGTGTTTTGCCTTTGGCATGAACGAGTGAAGATTCCAATTCACAGTATGTTATCGTATTGTCTAAGTGAATTGCCGGTAAGAAAAGGTTTATAGGAGCGTAGTGCATGGAAAGCCAATGATGTTTTTCTTGGATGTATTCGTCAGAAAAGTTGCCGTTAACTGAATATTGAGACCAATGTTGTTCAAAAGCTGCTCCAATATCTATGGAGTCGGATTTAACTGTTCCCTCGGATTGAATAATTGCTATATGGGGGTGTGGGGTACTGGTTAGAAGTTTGATGTCATGCCAAATTGTTTTGGAGGTTGATGAAGGAGAAATATGTGAGGTAAAAGTTTCAAAATTCTTTTTATTAGCTGCCTTAGCCGCCCTTTTGAAATGAGCATTCGATTTTTTAAAGTTCATTATATTTGCATCGGTTATGGAGTTTCTTAGAGTTTTCCAGCATTACATTTTTTGGGTGCGAAGGTCTTGAAGCTCTTTATTCCACCAAAGGGGGGAGGCTTTGGAAATGTTTCTTATACTTTGGGGGAATTGATTTGTTAGCTGCCGAGCGTATAGTTTTTGTAATAAAAGAGGTTTCTTGGTTTATATTGCCTGTCGGCGGGTATTTCATACTACTTAATATTTCTGCTTGAAATTTGTCCCATTTAGCTATGTCTGCCTTAAATCGGGGGAGGTGAGTGCATTTCGTAGGATGTAGGACAGTAGCAATATTGATTGAGATTGGGAAGTGACCACTACCTTTAAGTTCGGAAAAAACACTGCATTCGATTCTCGGAGACAGTTCGGGAGAAGAAAAGGAGAGGTCTACATTTGTGAACGTTGAATGAGTTGAAAAGTGGGTGGGAGCGCCATTATTGAGTAATGACAATTGGTGGTTTGTTATAAGGTTTTCAATTATCAATTTGGATTTGATTTGGGAGAGCCCCTAAGTGGGTTCCAAGCATTGAAGTCGCCAACCCATAGAAAAGGTTTGGTAAACTGATGATTCATATATATACCTTAGGTCGGATTCGTTAAAAATTTGCTGAGGGGAATGTAGATAATGGTAGATAATGTTGCAGTAATTTTAAAAATTTCATGAGGTATGTATATGTCTTTTAACTAGTATACCAACTCCTTGTTTGTTAGTATGTATGTTAAATTAAAAAAGTAACCAGTGTATTGTTTGGGAAAGTATGTTTTTTGGATATTTGTTATTGAAATGTGAGTTTCCTGAATATTCTTTGATAAGTAATTCCAGCTCATGGTAATTGTTCCAATATCCATTCATGTTCCACTGGATGATTTTTAATACCATGGATGAATATGAGCGGATAGCAGAACGTGAGAAAATGTATTTATGTGATAGTCGTATATGAAGTGTTTCGTTATTCTAGCATTTCGTTTTTAGATGTGTTTTATTCTTGGGTAGGGAGAACTTGAGAGAGAGTTGGGAGAGATTGATAATATGATAATTGAGAGAAAGAGTATGGTGAGTTTGGTTGAAGAGGTGGATTTATATTATAGTTTGTTTTGTCTCTATTCCGTTTTGAGCTGTGATTGGATATGAGATWTCCAAAACTGGAGAGTTGGAAGAGTTATTTTGTTTGTTGGTGATGATAGTTGAGGAATGTTATTATTTCTTTTTATTGCTGTATCAGATTCTACTTTCGGGGAGTCTGTGATGTTGGCTTGTTCGCTAGGAGTGGTGGATATGTGGGAAAGGTTTAAATTGTCAATAATGGTTTGTGTTTTGTTTAAGTTTTTTTATTGGCATTATTGTTGTTTTCATAAGTGATTGTGTTGGTGGAGTTGATTCTATTGTTTGGTGTGACTGTGCTATAGATTTTACTGGTTTTGCTTGTGTTTCTAGTGGATGCAATGTCAGCATATGAGATATTGGAAGAGTTTGTTACGTTTGCTTGTTGTTTGTATATTTTTGTAGCTTCCCGCATTGAACACTTGTTCATAGTTTTGATTTTTAGAATTTCTTTAGCTTGTACAAATTTTGGACATTCCTTGGAGGAGGAAGGGTGTGCTTGGAAGCAATTAGCGCAAAATGTGCGATCACAGTCGGAAGGAGAATGAGAAGGGAGGGAACAGTTTTCACAGAGAGGAGAGCGTTGGCATTTATTTTTTGTATGTCCAAGAATCTGACAAGATTTGCATCGCATGGGGAGGGGTATATATTGGCAAACTAATACTTTGCACCAAGCGATATCGATTTTATTGGGTAAATTATAAAGATTAAAAGTGAGCAAGACCACTCTCGATGGTAATAATTTCCCATCGATATATTTTTTAAATTTATAAACTTCAACCACTCCTTGGGAGGATAATTCTTTAATGATTTCCTCCTCTGCAACATTGTTGAGAAAAGGAGCGTATCCGGTACCTTTCACTTGATTGAGTGATGCGTGTAGCGTGGCTAATATAGGACAGACGCCTACTAATTGTTTTGCCCTTAGACATTTTTCAGATATTTTGTTATTCTTTACCAGAAGCAATAGTTTTCCATCACGAAGAGTAGATATGTTATGCACTTCACTGCTAATTTGTTTAATGACATGGTGTATTGCGAAACATGAGTAGGATTTAATAGGTCTAGAGAGATCAGTAGCTTCAATCACAATAAATTTTGGGTCGTCTGCTTTATTTTCAGGAAGAAATGGGAAATCTTCTAATTGTACAGTTATTGGAGGTTTGCGTTTTTTTCTTTTAGGTCCCGTATCAAGTATAGAGAAGCGATTCTCCCTGATATTTGATGGCCTCGGAGCCATCATACACGTGTAAAAGTTTATGTTTTTGAGGTAAGAATGCTAGTGAGCAATGTAAATACGAATAATGAAAGAAATAAAGCACTCGCGAGCGGTGAAGAATGAATTAAGTAGTAGATGAAATTAAGAAAAGCACTGCGTAAGCGAAAAACAAAATACGTCCTTACGGCACGAGAGATAGTCGATGACTGGCGTGTATGTTTTTTTGGCTTAGTTCCCATGAAATTTTGCAAGGGCTACAAGTTTACGAGGAATTACTAGCTAATATAAGTTCAAAATATGTTGCTTACTTTTTATTTCAAAAAATTTTCGTTTTTACTCAACGCCTTTTTTGTAGGAAAGAGCGGTGTCCCATTTTGCGTTTGAGCCACTGCGAGAGTGACTTAAAGCGAGTGTGTCTGGAAATTGTCCATTGCCGAGCATTAGCTGTAGCTTTGTAAAACATAATACTGATCTTTTGGTGTTGTAATTGAAATGAGGAGAAGTTCTTCTAACTCCCAAAATTTTCTCAATTGTGAATTGAGGTACTCGTTTAAGATTTCCTCAACATGAAGAATATATTTGAATGGGGGTGTTGTAGTTTGGGATCTGCTAACTTTAGGTGTGTAACATTTTGCCAATGTGTGCTATCTATATGATAGCTTGGAAGCATGTTGGTAAGTTGCGGTAAGACTATGGCTTCTGCTTGAACGCGTTTATCCGCTTAGGGGGAAATTAAGGTAATAAGATTTATTTGAGTTCTGTACTACGCGTCCGCCCATTCCCGTAATTTCGCAGTTGGGTTATTTTGTTGTCAGTTTTAGCCTATTTTGTGCCCTAGACGCTATGAATGGTCGTTGTGATCCTTGGTCTATTAGGGCTCTTAGTTTGAAAAGTTCTCCTCGATGTTCGATGGAGACAACTGCTGTGGGTAGTGGTACTATACTTTGATTTTCGCTGTGCTAGTGTCTCTTGGCAAATTTCGAGATTTTTTGTTTCGGGATTTCCTGTTGCAACTAAACCTCTTGGCTTTTTTTGAGAAAGCGCTACTTCGACGTGTGTTCGGAAAGTTATTTAGGCAAGATCATAAGTATCGTTACTTGCGTGTTAACCAATATTCTTTTGTTTTCGTATCTGCATCTTAGAGCTTCCCAAGCTAAATTGAAATTAACCTCATTTAATGCGAACTGCCTGCTTTTACGCCTGCTTGACCTTTAGTTTTGTATCGGAGGTGATACAATTTCTGCAATTTTGGATGGTTTATGTACACAGCACATGTTTACACACACACACACATGTTTACAGTCCCGGAAGGACGGCCATTGTTCATAACATCCATGAGATGTTTCCGCATCACATGCTGGTACTTTGAGATGAATGCCTGAACTTGCCTCTTGGGCTTGCAATTGTGGCAACTCTACTCTACTGTTGGGGGTACGTGTAATTGACTTTATAAGTTTTAATTGATCTGATAGGCGTGTCCAAAAGTTGTCAATAGATTTATTTTTTATTTTTAGTACCGATTCAGAGTTGTACTGAATCGGTGAAAATGCAAGTCGATTTCAGTTTTTTATTAAGCTGTCACTCTCATGAATTTAATATACGAAATGTCTTCCCCCTATTTTGCTCGGCAGCACCGTGCTTCGAGCATGTATTTGCTGCAGGTGTACATGGACTTTTGTCATCAGTAATTAATTTTGGAATTCTTAAGAATTCTGCTTTAGATTCTTTTGAATCTGTGCTCATTCAGAAAATTTTAATTAATAAAATATATATGTATGTTTTATTGTGTTTTGAAAATGTATACTTTATTATAATAGAGAAATGTGGTATCGAAAACTCTTTTCAATAAATAAGAGCTGTTACATATTTCCGAAAAAGAATTTAAGAATGCGCTTATCGCTTTTATTGCTCGCGTTTGTATTGACAAGGAACAAGAAAATGTTCGGAAATCGCAAATTGGACTTTCAATATTCGTATGTATGTACAAAGGTAATTACTATGAAATATTTAATTTTTTTAACCAATGTTCTTAGATAATTTAATTATTTATATATATATATATATCATTTCCCGTAATGTTTTGCGATCATATCGGTAAATGAGGTTTCACCAACCGTTTTTATTAAACGGATACATACATACAAATTATGTATATAATGATAAAAATCAAATGTGTAATGGATACACTCACTTTGATTTTCTTCAAGGGTTTTGGGAGATGTAAATACTTATATGTATATATCTATGAGAGAATCGGGTGAGTGTATGCTTTCTGGTGTCCTACTGTTGCTGAGTCGCTCCTATTCCGCCATTCCGATGTGTTGGTGTTTCTTTTAGCTTTAGTTTTATTATAATATATTATATTAATTTAAATGATTTTTTAAGTTTCGCGCCCGTTTTGATTTTGCTAATAAAATTTGAATTGTTGTGTTGTTTCTGACGTTGTTGGTTTTGTATTAGTTTTCATTGTTTCGTTTTACCTTGTGTCCTTTGGTTTTTGCACTTGTACATATATACTTCACTGCACTTGTATTTGGTTAATTGGGTGACCGCACTTTCTATTTCACTTTTTTTTTTGTCACTCACATTAGAAGATTTCTAGATTTCTCTACACTTAACTTTCTTTTACCAATATTTTCTGTATGACTTGAACAACCATGTTATAAAAGTGCACTCACCTATTATTTCTTCACATCACCAATAAGAACAACAATTAAATAAATACTGAACAAAACGGGGGTTAATCTCTCCTTGTGGATAGTTACACAAAATACAGGCTTTATTTAATCTCTTATTCTTAATTGGCGTAGACACCGCTTACGCGATTATAGCCGAGTTAACAACAGCACGCCAGTCGTTTCTTCTTTTCACTACGTGGCGCCAATTGGATATTCCAAGCGTAGCCAGGGCTTTCTCCACCTGGTCCTTCCAACGGAGTGATGGTCTTCCTCTTACTCTGTTTCCCCCGGCGGGTACAGCGTCGAATACTTTCAGAGCTGGAGTGGTTTCACTCACCTATTATTTCTTCACATCACCAATAAGAACAACAATTAAATAAATACTGAACAAAACGGGGGTTAATCTCTCCTTGTGGATAGTTACA
>NW_017537028.1:71351-78893 GCF_001853355.1 Bactrocera latifrons
TCTTATAGAAGATTGTACCTTCTCTGTTTAGTTCTGCAGCTCTAATTATTTTCTCCAGAAGGAGGTTGAAGAAATCGCACGATAGGGTGTCGCCTTGTCTGAAACCTCGTTTGGTATCGAACGGCTAGGAGAGGTCCTTCCCGATTCTGACGGAGCTTTTGGTGTTGCTCAACGTCAGTTTACATAACCGTATTAGTCTTGCGGGGATACCAAATGCAGACATCGCGGCATAAAGGCATCTCCTTTTCGTGCTGTCGAAAGCCGCTCTGAAATCGATGAAGAGGTGGTGAGTGTCGATTCTCCTTTCACGGGTCTTTTCCAAGATTTGGCGCATGGTGAATATCTGGTGGGTTGTTGATTTTCCAGTTGATAATATAATGCACTGATTTTAAGTGAAAGTATGCTATTTAAAAAAACTCAGTTGGTTTGGCAAAAGATGGCGGCGGATAGCAGCGAGACGTGAAAACGTATTACCGATCCATGGTAGTGTCGTAGAACGAACTGATCTGAATCTGTTCATCGGTCCTTCTTTGTCCCCATTGGTGCTGAATCGGATTGTGTGATTGTGGTTGGTGTACATGTGGTCAGTGTGGTGAATGTTGCGTGTCAGTGGTGTGAGTTCGAGTTGATGTGGTGTGCTAATGTGGTGTGTGTTGAGGTCGGGGGAGGATGCTCATTTATACAAGCATTCTACGTAAAATTTTGTCTGCCCATTTTTGCTGTTGCTTGCATTCTAAATATTTTAAGCGGCACATTTTATGTGTTTAATGCCTTTGCCAAGATTCGATTATAGTATTACTTAAGATTTTTTCTACAATTCAAAGAAACAATATCCGTAGATTAAATTCTATGTATTACAACCACCCGACTAAGATATTTGTACATCTTGGTCATCCTTGGCAGAGGATCAGAATTTCTCATGCATTATTTCAAAAATGTAGTGGAAATATAAACATATTCCAAATGTAAATATTGTTTATTACTTAGTATAATGTTTTGAAGATTATTATTGTGCCACAATTGTTCTCAATTTTTTAATTGTTTTTTTTTAATTTATTTTTTGTAAATTATATCAAAAAGGTAGATTTAAAATTGTATACCATGTACGGATGAAAATGTGCATCATTGCAATCTTACAGGTGGAGAGGTAAAACAATAAATATGCAATAAACTTATGATTCGAAAATATTCTTGAAAATGTTCATTTCTGTATCTTTTATTTTTAGACGTAAATGCAAACTAGTATGAACTCATTATTTCCATTTATCTGAGAACTTTTTTAGTTAAGTTAAAAATAAAATCGCTTACCTTTAAATATGGGAGCAATTTTAAAAACCCCCAGACCTCCGATTGTTAGCATTTGTCCCAGCGCTAATTCCATAAAAAACATTGGTATCCCAGCCAATATTAGAGTCAAGAAATATGGTATAAGGAAGGCCCCTCCCCCATTTTTGTAGCATAGATATGGGAACCGCCAAACATTTCCCAGTCCGATAGCAAGACCCACAACAGATAATATGAAGTCTAGCTTTGATGACCAGGAACCACGTTCCGGTAAGCCATTATGGTTTCGCATCTAATTTAGAAAGATTTAGTGAAATTACTATTGCAAATTCTATAACATTAAATTACAAAATCAATCCGAACCAAGTAAGGAGGGATATGTTCGGGTGCAATCGAATATTTTATACTCTTGCAAATTGAAATAATCAAAAGCAGGAAATACATTAAAATGTAAAACGTCAACCACAGGTTTGGAATCTAAACAATTTTATATATACTCGTATGTACATATACTCTATTCGGATTTGTTAGATGTACCTCAAATACAATGTTCCGGATGTTCGAAAATCCTGATGGTACTAGCTAGCTATAGGGGGTGGTATTTTCATTAAGATAAATTAAAAATTAGACACATATACAGCTTAAAGACCTGGAACTTCGAAAATTTTTTATTAGATATATGGGGGCTCAAGGAAGTATTCAACCGATTTAACCCATTCTGGAACACAGAATAACTGTTATCAGTATTATTGGATGATAGAGTGATATGTAGAAGTTCACGCAAGTGGAGAAAGTTCTCTGATCGCCATTCACTTGGGAGTGGCCTGAAACGATTCTTTTACATATGGCTCAAGCAGCTCACGATTTCCGATCTTTACCCAAGTATCCTGTGGGTAGCCTAAGAACACCCGCTTGAATACAAGCTAAAGTGAGAAAGCGAAATATCTCCTTCGCAGGATTTGGGACCCGCCATGTAAAAAACACCCCCAATGAAAAGATACCGACCGCCTCGGATGAGATATCCCCCTTTTGATAACGACGATGGCGAAAGAAATAAGGACTACGATTTTAAGGCATGAACCCGGAACGTCCGCTCCCTTAATGGATGATGGTTGATGTCCTCGTCAGAGGTAAGGCTGACATCACCGCCGTCCAATAAATGCGATGGACGGGACTAGGACTTAGGCGAGTAGGTCCTGGTGACATTTACTGCAGTGGCCATATAAAGGAGCGCATGTTTGGTGTAGGATTCGTGGTGGGAGAGAGACTACGTCGCCGAGTACTATCATTCACTCCGGTGGTTGAACGTCTAAGCACAATCCGCATCTAAGCGAGGTTCTTCAACATATCGCTGATTTGCGCCCTCACCCCGACGTAAAAAAAGCACTATGATGATCAAAGATGATATAGATATGAGCGCTTGGAGCGCAGTTCTCGATGCCGTTACAATGTCAAAATCGTGCATGGGTACGTGCACACCAGGGTAGGAAAGGAAGGTATATTTGGCGCAACAGTCGGTAACTTTAGCCTCCACAAGGAAACATCCTCAAATGGGTTGAGGCTGATCGACTTCGCTGTGGTCCGAAATATGGTTGTCTGTAGTACTAGATTCCAGCATAACAAGATACATCAAGCTACCTGGCTGTCTCCGGATCGAAAAATCACCGGTCATGTTGTGATAGACGGAAAACACGTCTCCAGTGCTCTAGACGTGCGTACGCTCTGAAGTCCTAACATTGGCTTCGACCATTATCTTGCTGTAGCCAAGATTCGTACCCGCCTCTGTTCAGCAAGGAATACATACATATGTTTACGTAGACAAAGACAAAGACAAAGTTAAGTGAGTTAGTGACGTGAAGTGTTTTTTGGTGCTCTATTTATGGCACCAAGTACGATAGGAAATAATCCAAATTATGCGAGAGTTAAGGTATTCCTTATAGTAGTAACAAACATCAAAGCAACCTTTTGTTTCAGTAAAAAGAATGCGTCAAAACAACCTTGAACAATTGGTACAATTGGAACAAGGAACAATTGAAATGCACTATCACTACAACAAACAATCCTAAACAAACATCAAAACCACCTTGAGGTTGGTATTCAAACTACCTTACCTTAAAACAAAGCAAATGAATCTAAGCAAACAAAACATATGTAAACAAACCTGAACAAATAATATAATTTGTATCTAAACAAACTATCAACTAGTAATAAGTAAACATTAAATAGAAGTAAGAACCATGTAATGAGTTAGTCTTAAGAGTATTAATAAAGAGTACACATTTCAGTGAAGCTCAAAAATATATTATTTTGACTCATTTCTACTTCTGACAAAAATTAACTCGAGCGAAGAACAGAGCGCGCTTGCTGGTCTAGACATACTAATATCACGCCAGCGGCCAAAAACAAAGGCATGTAAATCAACACATGCGAAACCTAATAGACAAGATTTCGCAAATACAAAAACAAGCAGTAGCAGAGGTTAGGGAGTCGGCAATCCACCCGATAGTTCAGACGAAAAGAGATCGCATTACACTCACTGAAGAAGCAATGGTGGGGAGCAGATCAAACAATCAAAGGACAAGCCAACCAAAGGACCGCAAAATTGCAAAAAGCGATATTTATTTCAAACCACGGGACCTTTCCTAAGCGGAGATTCTACGGAAAATTAAGTCCGACTCAACACTCAGCGGATTCGGAAATATTGTGACAAAGATGCTTTAAACTCAAAGCGGTGAAATGTTGCTACAATTAAGCGGAGATGTGATTCCAACCGACTCTCAGGAGACCATGAAAAAACGTCTTGGGGATCAAACCAAAGTTTAACTTCTGACCTAGAAGACTCTACTGGAATGCAAAGACCTTGATGAAGTCACAAGCAACGAAGAAGGAAACACTGATCGGTCGACCTCTACCATCAAGAGCTTAAGAAAGTCTTATGGAGGCACCCAAATAGCACTAATTAAACTACCGGTTGAGGCAGCTTCTACCGACTAGAAAGCTGAAAGTTGGATGGATAAATTGCGGTAATCGAGAATATAGACAACCACAGCGATGCTTTAAATGTCTCTATCCCAAACCATTGTCAAGGGGCAAATAACTTATTAAAACAATCAGTTGCCGAAAAGCAACTGTGGTTCTAGTAAGTGAACCATACAAAATCGGCCAAGGCGTAACCTGGATAAGTGTCACTCGAAATAAAGCTGTTATATAGTAATGTGACCCTAGCTTTACGCAACTGGAATCACCATTCTCTTAGGATGGTTTAGTTCGAACAACTATTAATAATATTAATGTTGTTACACTCGTGGCCACGCAAACCTTACCACTATAGTTTTTTAAATTTTTTTCGGACTTTTTCGTTCGTTCGGGATTTTTATCAATTTTGGTTTTTTGTAAGTTTTTAATAAGCAGACCAAATTAAATTATCTAATTATAGTCATAGTTTTTAATTTATTACGTTTAATGAGTAAAACACAAATTAGCTATTTTGTGTTTATACAAAAGCGGCCGTTTTCTTGTTTTTAAAGTGATACACCTACTAAACTTCGTGTTTCAACTAAAAAAAATTAAAAAAAAATTAAATGTTATACTAATTTCAAATATATTGTAAATGAAATGAAATTAAAAAATATCATTTTTATCTCATCTCTGTATCTTACATTTCGAGCTCATTTTGTATCTTTCAATTGATTTATCTATAGCTAAATGTGTTTTGTTTTTAATTTTAAATACTTTTGATAAACAATATTTCTTTAAATTATTTCTAAATAAAAATGTATATACCGCAAAAAGTACCGCTTTAAAATGTAGTCAAATATGCACAAAACTTGAAAATTTTGAGTGGTAAGGTATGCGTAGCTTACTTACCTTCTAGCCTTAGCGACGAAGAATACAGACGTATTATCAACAACCTAGCGGCCGATGCCAGATGCAAAACCAAAGTAGTAATAGCTGGTGATTTTAATGCCTGAGTACCGAATGGGGATGCAAAAGAACCAACAGCAGAGGAAAAACCTTACTAGAAGCTTTTGCCTCTTTTTATTTGGAGCTTTTAAATGCAAGGAATTCCTTCTCTTTCAAACCAACTTCTCTTACCGACAATTGGTTGTTGCCTAACAAAGCTGCTTTCAAGATTATGAGCTGTATTAAGGGCGCATGCGACGATTCAAGGTCTAAGCTATCATGTCGCAAACACCTCTCCCCAGTGTATTGCTGAAACGACCCATTCGCTAGATTACGTAAAGAATGCCAAGGAGCTTGTACCAAAGGTCACGTGATACATCTGAATACTCCACCCTTGAAAAACATTTTAAAGTCAAAAGAAAATTGCTAAAACTGTCGATTAAAAAAGGAAGCAGAAATTCTTCCTTACACTGTGAGACCATGTTGGAAACAACGCTTGCGGACACGCATATAAAACGGTAATGGGAAAATTCCACACTGGCGGACAAATGCCAACCTCCCTCTCAACAATTGAGAGAATAGTCTCGGTACTACCCCTCCATCAGGAGATCGTGAGAGTACCACAAACTCTAGTTATTCCGGTTGTTTCGAATGAAAAAGTCCGAGAAATATGCAGTTTGTTAAACCCATCTAAAGTCCCGGGACCAGATGGAATTGCGAAACACCGATTGCTAGAAACATAAATCCTTTCCGAACAATGTATAATATATGCATCAATGAACATCCGTTTGAAGGCGAGAGTGAGAAGGCGAAATATCCCCTACATAGGACTGCGCGCTGGGTTTGGAGTTCTTGAGCAACGAGTTTGAGACCCGCCACGTTAAAAAACACTACCAATGAAAAACTAACAACGGCCTCAGATGAGAGACCCCCTTTTTGATGACGACCATGGCAAACGAAATAAGGACTACGAATTGAGTTCATGCACTTGGAATGTTCGGTCTCTTAATTGGGAAAGTGCGGCTGCCCAGCTGGTTGATGTCGTCGTGAAAATAAAAGCTGACATCACCGACGTCCAAGGAATGCGATGGTCGGGACAAGGACAGAGACAAGTAGGTCCTTGTAGCATTTACTACAGTGGCCATATAAAGAAGTGCAAGTTTGGTGTGGGATTCGTGGTGGGAGAGAGACTCCGTCGTTGGGTACAATCATTCACTCTGGTGAATGAACATGTAGCCACAATCCACATCAAAGCGAGGTTATTCACCATATCGCTGATTTGCACCCACGCCCCGGTGTAAAAGAAAGAGGCTGATGATCAAAAATGCCTTCTACGAGCGATTGCAGCGTACTTATGAGAGCTGCCCCCGCCACGATGTTGAAATCGGGCTTGGCGACTTTAAAGCCGTGGTGGGCAAAGAAGGTATCTTTGGCACTACGGTCGGTAAATTCAGCCTCCACAAGGAAACATACCCAAATATGTTCAGTCTGGTCGACTTCGCCATGGCCCGAAATATGGTAATCTGTTGAACTAGATTCCAGCATAAGAAGATACATATAGTTTCTTGGCTGTCTTCGGAGAGAAAAACCACCAACCAGATCGATCATGTTGTGGTAGACGGAAGACACGTCTCCAGTGTTTTAGATGTACGTACGCTCGGAGGTCCTAACATCGACACGTGCGGGATAGGATAGATACCGAGAGTTGAAGAGGGAAGCGAGAGGCATTTGCAGGCAGAAAAAGAAAGAGGCCGAAATGCGTGAGTACGAAGAACTTGATAAGCTGGCAGACAGGGGTAATGCTCGAAAATTCTACGAAAAATGCGGAGGCTTATAGAAGGTTTCAAGACCGAAGCATATAGAAAGGTGATCTAGTCACCGATGCCCAGAACATGCTTAAATAATGAAGAGCACACTTCTCCACAAATGGGTCTGGCAGTGAACGAGGGCAAGACGAAATATCTCTTGGCTCTCATGTCACTGTTGACAACGTCCGGTGTATTTACCGTGGGTTCCCGCTGACGACAGCCTTACTCAATGGCGCTCAAAAGCACAGCGGATCAAATCAATGCGTTGATCAGCGCCTTGAAAATTCTAAGCATTTTCAGTACCAATTGGCAGAGTGGAATAGACACACCAAGCACCTTGGTCGGGTTCGAGGCCCATCTAAACCCTCTGCAGTGCTTTGTGTCCGTCCATGCGGACAACATGACCTAGCCAACGTAGCGGCTGTCTTTTAATTCGCTGAACTATGTCAATGTCGTCATATATCTCGTACAGCTCATCGTTCCATCGAATGCGATATTCGCCGTGTCCAACGCGCAAAGGACCATAAATTCATAGTTCAAAAAGTAT
>NW_017537028.1:79248-80979 GCF_001853355.1 Bactrocera latifrons
TTTAGTTCTGCAGCTCTAATTATTTTCTCCAGAAGGAGGTTGAAGAAATCGCACGATAGGGTGTCGCCTTGTCTGAAACCTCGTTTGGTATCGAAAGGCTTGGAGAGGTCCTTCCCGATTCTGACGGAGCTTTTGGTGTTGCTCAACGTCAGTTTACATAGCCGTATTAGTTTTGAGCGGATACCAAATGCATACATCGTGGCATAAAGGCAGCTCCTTTTCGTGCTGTCGAAAACAGCTCTGAAATCAAAGAAGAGGTGGTGAGTGTCGATTCTCCTTTCACGGGTCTTTTCCCAGATTTTGCGCATGGTGAATATCTGGTGTGTTTGTTGGTTTTCCAAGTCTAAAGCCACACTGGGGTGGTGTGTCGACTGCCTTTTCACGAGTCTTTTTAAAGATTTGTCACATGGTGATTATTTGGTCAGTTAGTGATTTGCCAGGTCAAAAACTACACTGATAAGTTCTAAGCAAATGATAAGGTCCAGTCATACTTGATACAATACTTTTGTGGTTGACTATAATGTAGTCGGTTTCCTCGTCGTTCTGTTCTTGGCTATTTACGAAAACCAAAGGTTTCGTTTACAGCTGTATGTAAGAAGTTTGAAATTCCGTCACACAGTTCCCTTATACCGGGTTGCAGACGAGTATTCTCAGAGAGCAGGAGTGCAAGTGCCTTGTGTTTGATGGCGTGCGTTTTTTGCTGCACAGAGGTGGGTGCAAATCTTGGCTGCAACAAGATAGTGGTCGAAGCCAATGTTAGGACTTCGGAGCGTACGCACGTCTAGAGCACTGGAGACGTGTTTTTCGTCTATCACAACATGATCGATCTGGTTGGTGGTTTTTCGATCTGGAGGCAGCCAGGTAGCTTGATGTATCTTGTTATGCTGGAATCTAGTACTACAGACAACCATATTTCCTGCCCCGGTGAAGTCGATCAGCCTCGACCTTTTTGAGGATGTTTACTCTTAGAGGCTGAATTTACCGACCGTATTGCCAAAGATACCTTCTTTGCCCACCGTGGCGTTAAAGTCGCCAAGCATGATTTTGACATCGTGGCGGGGAACTCTCATAGGCGCGCTCCAAGCGCTCTTAGATTTCATCTTTGGTCACATCGTCCTTCTCTTCCGTCGGGGCGTGGGCGCAAATCAGCGATATATTAAGGAACCTTGCTTTGATGCGGATTAGACGTTCATTTATTCCGTAAAGAATGATAGTACTCGGCGACAAAATCTCTCTCCCACAACGAATCCCTTACCGAAATAGTGCTCCTTTATATGGCCACAAGGAGCTACTCGTGTCCGTCCTTGTCCCGTCCATCGCTTTTCTTCAACGGCAGTGATGTCAGCCTTTACTCTAACGAGGACATTAACCAGCTAGCAGCGGCCCTTCCTTATTAAGGGACCGGACATTCCAGGTGCATGCCATCAAATCATAGTTCTTATTACGTTTGGTGCGGTCGTCATCAAGAGTGAATGGCAATCAGAGAACTTTTCTTCACTTGCGTGAGCTTCGTAAATTACTGCATCTTTTACGAAATCCGTATTAAAGCCTTTTAGCAAAGCTACTAATTTAAGAGTAGTTTTCGATTCATATAAAGCCTTCATCATCAAATCTCTTTCTTTTCTATAGCCGCTTACGCTGTTATAGCCTAGTTTAAATTCAATAATATATTCCCAAATTCTAAAAATCATTTCGAGCCCCAACTTCAGAACATTTTACTTTTATTCAGAT
>NW_017537028.1:81389-94631 GCF_001853355.1 Bactrocera latifrons
CAGTCAACATGACCTTGATTTTTGAGCGACTTTGGCGTGATTTTTTTGGTCTCGGCTCTCTTTTAGCACGATATTCGCTCGATTGATCGGTTGTTTCGGGGGCGTAAGCATAGAGCCAAGTCTTGTCGCCAGTTATAATGCGTTTCATGACACCCTGGTAGTCGGAAAGCATCATTTCACACACTTCAACGCAACAACTTTTTTCCAAAAAATTCAATGTTTTCGGTACCAGCAGAGATTTGACGCGCTGGAGGCCCAAAACATCCTTCAAATTGATATTGGCTCAGCCTTTCGATATGCCAAATTCATCAGCGAGGTCTCTAATTGTTAATCGACGACTTTTCAACACCAAATCTTTGATTTGTTGAACGTGAGCTTCGTCGGTTGATGTTGATGGTCGCCCTGGACTCCCTTCGTCTTCGACACGTTCACGGCAGGCTTGGAACTCACTATACCACTTGTAAAAATTTTTTTTAGAGATAGCCTCATCACCAAAGGCTTTCTGCACCATCTTCAACGTATCCGCAGCAGAAAATTGATTCCGTAAACAAAATCTAATGCAAATTCTTTGCTCAACAAATTTCGAAATCGCAAACAACAAAAACGAAACTAATGAATATTTTGACATGAAATGTGACTGACAGTACTACCAACCTAAAAAAAAAAAAATTGTCCAAATCCTTCGACGCTCGCAGTTTAAATTCAAATGTCACCTTATTTTTTGGGCCTTGTCTTCAAATCAGACATCAAAAAAGTTTTTAGGCAAATATACTATTCGTCCAGAGGCTGACAAATGCTGAAACGATAAAGAAAATTAACCATTTGGAACAATTGTACAGTGTCTACCAATAGAGATGACTTGATTTTGACCGCTTAAGGGGGTCATGTTTCCTAAGGATTTGTGTCAAATTTGGTCAGTGTGTTCAGTAAGGTTTGCCATTTCGTTATGTGCCGTTTTACCTTGATACAAAGCTTGGAAATTGTCCAAGATTTTTGCGTGCAAAGTATGACTTTTTGATTTTGAGAAATGGCCAAGTCAGATGACCGCCAATATAAACCTCTAAATTATTTTCTCTTGGGTAGGTCAACTTAAGGGCTTACGCCAATTAATCAGAAACGCTCGAAGTGCTCAAACCCAACATTCACTGCATTATAGCCGAAATTCTAGCAGAAATGCTGCAGCGAGTCATGGAAAATTGGTATAAGTGGGTGGAGATACGCAAAGGGAGCACTGATGGCCATTTGGCAAAATTGTCTGCATAACAGTAAAATCAGAACCTATTTTGTCCAAATTTGAATATTTTATTTCATTTTAACATTACATCGTCCGTGTTGGTAAGCCGTTTTGCTCTCATTTATGAAGATGAAGTCGTTTCGATTATTAGTGGATCATGTACCCTTTAAGTATCTGCACAATTCACCATACGGATTACTAGAAATAACAAGACGAGTTTTAGGATAAAAAAAGTAGCAAGCACGATTGTTAGTAAATGTTACAAATGCTTTAGGGAACCAGCCCTACACAAGTTAATGGGAAATTTATTACAAGTTATAATAAAACTTTTTTTTTCGCGAAGTTTAAGGAATAATGACTTTTGAAGAAATACGTGCATTATAACACAAACTGAAGCTATTCTTATTTCGAACCCAATTACTCCATTATGAAATAACTTAAATGATCGCCAGACTTTTACACTAGTCCATTTTTTGATAAGGCAGCCATTATCCACTATCGTTCACATATATTATAACCAAAGTTACCAGATGTTAACGGACCATTGAAAATCGGTCGAAAAGAATTCGAAACAATTCCAATGAATATTTAACTCAAGCCAAACAAATGATAAGTGTCCAAACTGCCCTTTGAAAACAATAACATTGGTATATTTTCTTAAATATGAAAATAATACCCCATCACAACGCAGAAGAGAGCACATTGGAAACTCGAGATGGCAATATAACAGTGGTTGAGTTAGGGACAAGCAATGACATATCGAAAAGAGCTTTTCTAAATATTTGTCCACTTTCTACCGAACCCTATTGGTTGGATACTGTAATGCGGTCGACTCGAATTAAAGAACAAAGGTTTATTAACCTTATTTATAGTCTTACCTTGTGTAAAATGTTTAGAAGTAGAACAGCCCATAATTTTTTTTGGAAAAAAGGGGATCTGTCAGTCCGACTGTAACTTACAAATGCTCACATCGATCTAATTCACAACATTTTTGAGAGGCCGACATAAACATCTTTAAAGAGCATAATAATTACACCAGCAGCTGCACAGCGAACGAAGATCAACGGAGGACGAACTCACTGTTACTAAATCACGTTTCCACAAAAACAGGGAAGGCTGAAAGGAATGAGAACAGCCCACTTGGCCTCTTGCGAAACCAATCTTTAGTGCAAGATGTTACATTAGATGCACTAAAACGCTAAAGTTAAGCCTATTGGAATACTTTTAAGTTATTGAACGAGTAAATTTGTGGAATCAATTAGGACACGAGTTGTTTATTGAAGCAGCTCAGTACAATAATGGAGACCTTTGTAATGCTTCAAAGAGGCATTGTACTCGACCTGTGGAGTGCTAGAGGGAACTAAAAAGATTGTGGCCTATAAACAACTTAGAATGTCAAATACCATTAAGATTAGACAATTGAGATCAGAGGTTGTGCTTCCAGATTCTGTTCTTTCCGATCTTCGCCATACAACTACGACAACAGCACAAAAATATGCGCAATTGAAAAGCAATATCCTTATGCCCATCGTCTAATGCCATAGGGCAAAATTGCTAGGTTTTGTTTGGAAACAAATGTTGTATAAAAAGTATATGCAATATTGGTACACCATATATGACCAAATCGGCATTACAACACATCATTTCCAAAAATATGCTCCCTTAATAATTTCTATTTTGGCATGACGATATATCATTAGAATAGATAGCTCACAGATTGACCAATCTACATATATAATCTAAAGTTACGCGAATATGTGAACATTCTTCTATTATATTTATGGAGGGTAGAGGCGTATTCAGCCGATTTTTTCCATTTTAGGCACAAGATACTCAGAAATAGAGTCTCTCTGAATTTCATTATGTAAGTTATCATTGACCAATATAATTATGCGGTATAAAGATCGAAAATATTTATATTGGATATAAGTGTACTAGGGGAAGTACTGACTCGATTTTATAAATTTTTGGCGTGAAAAGATTTGAAAGAAAAGATGCTCCTTGAGTTTTATCAAGATATCTCACATGTTGGCCCATATTAATATTAGGAAAAAACGTTCTTCAAACGTCATTGGGAACCTTAGAGATTGACTGCTTAGTAGTTCCTGAGGAATTATTTCACGTGAAGGTTCGCCCCACCACCACGCTCATTATTTAATTTTGTCACGCCTTTCCGTATCATAAAGGATGCGAAATGTAATGCACCTGGTCTAACTATGTATTTAGTGAGTCATGCGAAAATAAAAAATTAAAAACTTTGATTCTGCTTGTGGATTATTTTTATTTGGTCTTTTAAATTTTTTTACACCAAGTCAAGAATACGATATCATGTAAATGGCCACCACCACACTTGATTGTCATTTGAGATCTTTTTATGGCATTTTGGGCAGAACTCCGGCGATAAGTTCTCACGGATATGTTCTGACGGATATTTTCTTTAAGAGCTGCAGGAGTGTAAGGCTTCTTGACATAAGCCCGCGACTTCAAAACGTCACACAAATAGAAGTCTGGAGCGGTCAAACCAGGCGATCTTGCTGGCCAGTGCAAATCACCAAAACGGGAGATTATTCGCCCGGGAAATGCATCATTCAGCATATCGGTTGTGGCATATCGGCAGTGTAGCGTAATATTGTTTGTTTAAGTGTATTTCGCGTGTATTTACTAAACAAATGTCAAAACAGAACTGACATTAGAGGTCAATTGCAAAATTTATAGTATATTCTAATCATCTTCTGGCTTTTGCGCCACCCTGTATAACACACACACTGACCGATATATTCAGCATAAGATTTGTGACAAAAACGAAAATCATTATACGCACTATATATATATATGAAGCCAGACACTATACAAATGTTCCCTGGGTTTCATTAAGGTACTTCACATACAATCGTTAATCATATAGAGCTAAGTCAGCCGGATGTTCAAAAATGCGGACAGTATCTATTTAGGGACTAGTTCAAGTTGCCGCCCAATTTTATCCATTTTAGGCGCAAATATACAATGTTATGAGAAAAGCACGCTTTGTAATTTTCATTGAAATAGCTCATTTATTGGACGATATATGTATGTTGTACGAAAATCTATATACTAGGTATACAGGGACTAAGGGAAGTATAGGCATGATTCAATCCATTTTCGATAAACAGAATTACAGAAAGGTTGCTGCCTGATATTCAATTGCATATTTAAAAAATTGACCGACATTTTCGGTAAAAGTCAACTATACATACTGGGGTCCACACATCCGGTGCCTTTATGCTTGAACAGTTTTGTTTAGATTTGGACAATTTTTGCTCGTAAAGTGACATAATTTCAAGTTATTTTTAGTATTTTAGCCCATTATTTCAATTGCTTACTCTTTGTGTACTGGAAAGTGAAAGAATGAAATTTAAAGTTGTGATCTAAGTGAAGTGAAGTAGGCGTGGTTCCATGTACTAAGTTTTTCCGAAATCGGTCAGTTGGCCCGAGATATATTATATCACCAAAAAGTGGGATGTGCCCCTCCGTTCAATTTTCACACCATGAAGCCTTGTCAGACCATCTCAGAGGTGAAATTTAATGTCTCTTTCGTAATTCTTCATCTTATTTACTGACGTAGACACTGCTTATGCGGCTATAGCCGAGTTAACAACAGCGCGCCAGCCGTTTCTTCTTTTCGCTAATATGCGCCCCCGACGGGTTCTGATTCGAATACTTTCAGAGCTGGAGTGTTTTCGCCCATTCGGACAACATGACCTATACAGCGTAGCCGCTGTCTTTTAATTCGGTGTACTATGTCAATTTCGTCATGTATCTCATACAGCTCATCGTATCATCGAACACGATATTCGCCGTGACTAACGCGCATCAAGTTGCGGCAAAAAGAACTCGTTGATCATTGTTCTGTAGCGCTCACCACTCACAGTAACCGTTTGGCCCGCGACGTCTTCAAAGAAAAAGGTCCGATGAATATTCCAGCGAAAACAGCACACCATACAGTGACTTTGAGCGTGTGTAATGGCTCTTCGTGGAGTGCCCCAGAAGCGTAATTGAGATTGTTTATGTATCCGCTAAGATAATCACTAATGATAATTTTCGATTAAAATCATCTTTCTCTTGGTGGTAATTAAGAATGGCTTGAGCATATGTTAGACGCGATTGGTGGACAGCGGCTAACAGTTAATGCACCGTTTGGACTTTGCACTTAAACATCTTCAAATCTTTACCAAAATTCTCTGTAAACACCGTCGACTGATACCCATCTGGTCGATGTCGACGGCGCTTTCATGACATCCTTTACAACCGAATCAATATCCTCTGCAGAACGGCGTCGCAGTGTTTCACCTGTAGGCGTCAGACGGCCAGGAAATCTGCGACGAAATTCGCGTTGTGCCAAAGTCACTAACCGATTATTCGTCAAATAAATTGTCACCAATAACCCGTGTTCTGGAGCAGTGTAGCATAGCATTGTTTATTTACTTGTATTTCGCATGTGTTTACTACACAAATGCCAAAACAGATCTGACATTAGAGGTCAATTGCAAAATTTATAACATCTTCTAATAGGAGGATTACTTTTGCGCCACCCTACAGCGCATTTATTTCTTTTAAACAGACGGACGGACGGACAAACAGTTACCCGGACTCCAATTCGTCTTGTCATCTTGATAATTAATATATATGTTTTATTAAACTCAATATTTATCTGGGATACTTTTAGGTGGTACAGACAACCGATATTTGTACCGGTGATTACGCTATGTGCCGATATGTTCATTTGATTATTATTAAGCACATTTATAAGACAACTATATATGTAAATACATAAGTTAAGATAAGGAATTTGAGTACGGTTTCAACCTTCAACATCAATGGTAAAATTTAACCATGCATTCGGTGTAACACAAAAATTACTTTTTTCTAACAATATTTGTACATATCATTCAATGCCATTTGCAAGGTAAAAAACCTTCAGTATACATATAATTTTTTATTTAAAAAATTAAGATTTTAAGTCACATTCTGACAAGCAAATTTCACAAAGGACCTTTAAAGAACGAGAAACTCACTGTATGAGTTACTGTAGAGTGTAACAAAAAAATTGTGTGGTCATGTTACTCACTGGAGCGCAGTTTTAGTAAATACAAGTAATATTCTTATAATAACATTAAAATACCTGTTCAGTTTCGTTCTTCAATTTTGTTACTAACGAAGAGGATGAAATTGTGGTTGATGTAGGCAACGTTAAGCTTTCATTTGTATTACTGATCGTAGACATTTCTATAGTTTCTATGCGTTTCCTATGAGATGGAATGTGTACTGTTTCTGAACCACTATTTCCTATTCCCGAACCATTATAAGCACCGTCGTCTTTAACATCTAAGTCAGTATTGTTCGCCATAAGCATGAAGTTTTCAACAATTATCTTCTTACAGCCAGAAATTCTTTACACTTCTTCAAATTGCTTTTAAAACCAACCTGATACCATCATAGTATACGATAAAACCAACTTATATTGTTTACGATATGTTGTAGGTTGCAACAAATGTTATCTGTAACAAATTTAAATATTTATTTTTCACAATGTATTCATCTAATTATTGTACGACTACATTTTTCATCATGTTAGAAAACAATAATATCAAATTAAATGGGTTCAGCATTTATTTATGTTCTTTATAAATAAAGCAGATGAGAAAGGATAGGATAATAGAAGTCTCTAAATTAAGATAATAACCTATCTGTATTTAAAAAATTAGTATCTTTTCTATTTGAATATTATTTCATTATTCACATTATATTATTTCACATCCGCCACATATAGTACTTTGACCATGTAAGCGGTAACTCAAGTAAAAATTTAAGCATCTACATTTCAAAAATCGTGGGAACACATGTTATTAAGCAACTTACGAGTATTAAGAAACATATCTTAAATTGAACTTAGTGTTAGAAGACATAATTGTTGTTCTCAATTTATGAACGAGGAGGGAGTAATGCGTAAAAGTTCACGCAAGTGAGGAAAGTTTTCTGATTACCATTCATTTGAGACTCCCCGACGGAAGAGAAGGACTATGGGACCAAAGATGAAATCTATGTGCGCGTGGAGCGCACCAATGAGACGTCACGATATCAAAGTCGTGCTTGACTACTTTAACCCAGAGTGGGCAAAGAACGTATCTTTGGCACAACAGTAGGTTGTATTAGACTCCAAGAGGAAACATTCACAAATGGATTGAGGCTGATCGACTCTGCCGATGGCCGAAATAAGGTTATCTATAGTACTAGTTTCCTGCATAGAAAAATTCGCCAAGCCACTTGGCTGTCTCCGGATCGAAAAGCCACCAAACCAGTTCGATCATGTTGTGATAGACCAAAACCCCGTCTCAAACATCAAATCGGAACACGGCTCTACGATGAGGATGATGGTACTAAAATTATAGAGGAGACACTTCTCCAGTCTGCTGAATGGCTGTGAGAGCATAGAACCAGGGGATGTCGAACCAGATTCCGATGGAGCAGATGTTCCATTGCTCGCCCATGAAGAAGTTTGAAGCATTTACCCGTCTGAAGAACAACTAATCGGCGGAGCCCGATGGATTGCCGGCCGAGCTACTGAAACACGACGGCGAAGAACTGATAAGGGACATGCATCAAATTCCTTGAAAAATATAGTCGGACGTAAGCATGAACACGGTTTGAAATTTAAGTGTGTTTCAACCAATCCACAAACAGGGGGACTCCACAATCACCGCCAACTACCGTGGGATAAGCCAACATCGCGTATAAGGTTCTATCGAATGTATTGTGTGAAATATTAAAGCCCACCGTCAACAAACTGATTGGACCTTAACAGTGTGTCTTGAGACCTGGCAAATCAACAACCGGTCAGATATTCACCATGCGCCAAATTTTGGAAAAGACCCGTGAGAGGAGAATCGACGCACACCACCTTTTCGTCAATTTCAAAGCTGCTTTCGACAGCATGAGAAGGAGCTGCCTTTATGCCGCGATGTCTGAATCTGGTATCCCCGCAAAACTAATATGGCTGCGTAAACTGACGTTGAACTATACCAAAGGCTCCATCAGGATCGGGAACGGACGACCCGCTATCGTGCAACTTCTTCAATCTGCTGCTGGAGAAAATAATTCGTGCTGCAGAACTTAATCGAGCAGGTACAATCTTTTATAAAAGTATACAGCTGCGGACGTATGCCGATGATATTGATATCTCGAGCTCTTTGTCTGCGATGGGTGGTAGTTTTTCTACAAGAACGCCGTTCACCGGAAAGGAGTCGGTGAAGGTGTTTATAGCTCCACTGTGAATGGCGGTCAGTACCTGTATGAAGGCAGTTGCGTCCGAAGTCTGGTCGGCGTACTATACGAAAGCAGTATTCTGGCAAGTCTGGAATTTGCTCATCTGCGTACCACTGCAACCAGGCGACCATATTGGTGCTGCGTAGTTGAGGACCAGCCTGCCGATTGCCTTGTTTGTTGCGAAAAACGTTTCCTTGTCTTTTCTCCATGTGCTGCCGGCTAGCGACTTGAGGATTTTGTTGCGGTTCTGTACCTTGGCGAAAATCGCAATCGAATGGAGAGTGAAGGAGCATAGACTATCAAAAGTTACACCTAAAATCTTTGGGTTATTGACAGTCGGAATTCTGACGCCCTTGACTATTAAGTTCAAGTATATACTCCTTCGTCCAGTTCGTAAAAATTCGCTTTAGCATGAGCATGTTGATTCCATCAGATCCAGTGGATTTAGGAGATTTCGATTTGTTGATGGCATTCTGAACCTCCCCATCGGTGAAAGTAAATTGAGGCGGATTCTTTCAGCCGGGATGAAACGAGCAGCAGCTGCTGCGATCACCTTCTGGAATCGACGTTTGTCAACATATATGTACGTCCGCAGAAATGGGAGTAATTTTCTGTGAAGCCGACCCTGTTAGCTTTGGTAAAATTAATAAAGCTGCGGTTATCCATAGAAACAAAATCAAGCAATTGGTATATATTCTTAACTTAAATATCCACTGAACTGTTTTATTTACTTTAGTTTAAATGCTCACTTGAATTTATTTATCATAGAAACTTTTTTTATTTGTGTTTTCACTTAATAAAATATTATTTCAAAAAGAAAAATTAACTTCACCTTTCATGTGCAAGTTATTTCCCGTTTTTTATCATCCAGTCAAAATAATATTTTTTTAATGTTTACTTCCGCGGCAGTACAATCGTAATGGTGGACTTTACAATACGCAAACTGAGCTGTTCTCATAATCGGTTTTTCGTTTTTATATACATATGTAAACGTGGTGCTGATTCATGCCTTGCGCAACAATCAATGCAACCGAAATGCTGTTTACCCGTTGCGTCGATATTGCTGATTCAGGCCACAGCCAAGCGTTTCGGGCAATTGCGTACTTGCTTGCGTTCTTCGTCAAAACTTGTATGTCAAGTTAAAAAATTAGCTGTAGGTCTCTGCAAAGTTTTAAGATTAAATGTCAGTAGCTAACACAAACTTTTTTAATTGGTCACACTTTGAAAATCATGAGTTTTCTAATATTATTGATCCCTCACAATTTAACGAGGAGTAATGGTAGCATATTCAAAAACAATGTAGAAACTGTGTCTTTACAATGCTGGCTAGTTGCTTAATATAATAATTACCGCAATACTGCAACCCTGTTACTAACTTGATA
Source organism: Bactrocera latifrons (assembly GCF_001853355.1). Classification (NCBI taxonomy): domain Eukaryota; kingdom Metazoa; phylum Arthropoda; class Insecta; order Diptera; family Tephritidae; genus Bactrocera; species Bactrocera latifrons. The sequence continues at coordinate 91,305 of NW_017537028.1, forward strand.
CTATGTTACTGATGCCCAGCTGATACTTGGCTGCAATATGCAGTAATTATTCCTATCAAAACTCAAAAATCTAAAACACATATATTTAGATGATTTTACATGCGAATTAGTTACCAGACAGCCTCATTTCCGAAAGCTTTGACTAGGCATAATTTTCTACTAATTTTTCTGAATACCAAGTGTTTAAAAAGATACAAAATTTATATAGAACACAAGTTTTTAGATAAAAATAAATTTTGTCTTTATTTTGACAATATAAAGTAATGAACTTATAAATCTTAATATTAAAAATGTTTTTATTTTGATTTGATTTTGTTTTGTTTTATAGGGTAGAGGGGGTGGATGCTTAACTAATTTCAACGTCCTGGGCCCCCTAGGCGAATATTTTGCCTAGTTATATATATATAATCTGATATCTGTTGGCGGAGCAACCGAGGCCGCAGAATATTAGCTGTAAGAAGCGATTGTGGTTCTAATAGCCAATTGTATTTTGTGTAAATATTGGTGTTGAGGTAATAATTGATTTTACGTGCTTTGACGACTTTTTGTATTATTATAAGAAAAAGTAATTTGCTTTTATTAATTTTATTAGCTGTTACTTATCGCTTTGATATACCGGTAGTTTATTATATGCCTTCTCTGTATTATCGGTAATATTTGGACTTTATTTATTGTCGGCTTGTGAAGGATAGTAACTCCATGCCAGGCCAGATATGGCCAGAATAGATACTCCTTAGCCCTGGAGTTAGGACTGTGACAATAGAGGGATCTTGCGAGAGAATGGCCGTGAATTGAGAACGGCTCGCCTCGTGAAATAGAGAATTCTTTATAATCAATTTGAAGCTTTGTACAGTTGGTTCCCATAACCCACCCATGTGAGGAGCGCTTGGATAGATGCGATAAAAGCGACCTTAGCTTTGAAAGCGTAGGTGCGTTAATGTATAGCTTTGGGAGTATTGTGATCCCTTAATTTACTTTTTGATTTTTTTTTTATATATGAGAATGTATGCCTCTATGGGGCACACAATATTGCCCACACAATGTGTAGATTGACGACTTTTGGAGACAATTTTGTTATTTTTTATGTTTAAGTGCATATTCACTTATCTGGCGTTTAGTATCACGCAATATAACTTCAGATTTTTGAATCAGGATTTTGTATCATTTTTGGCGAAAGCCATCCTGCGGGCCGAAAAGTTGTATGTGTAGGGACTGTCAGAGGAAACTCTGATTTTGGTTTTTATACCAATTTTTGGAGTATTGGAAAATGGGGGCTTGAGTGGTAGACGTACGGCGTTCCGGCCATTATTGGATCGAGTAGTTGTGGCTTTAGAGAAGCCTTTACAATACTGATCCTTTTTTATTTAATATTTGGGGAAGCTTCCCTATGTCTTGAAATTTCCTTAATCGTGAATTAAGGTATTGATTTGGTTTTTTCTCAACTTGAGTTGTCATGGTGGTAATTGGTTTTGTAATTAGTCCACTTTGTGTTTCACTGTGCAGCGTTTGATCTTTTTGAGCGTTTGCGCAACATGGTGTCTCTTGGCAATTTTTCGAGTTTTGCATTTCGGGATTTGCTTTTGCAATTAAACCCGTGGTTCTTTTTGTATAAGCGCTTCTTTGGGGTGAAATGGGATATGTGCTGTAATGAAGCATTGAATGGTATCTTTTATGACAATATGAGCAATTGTCATCACTATGACGTGTGATCTCTATTTCTTTTACATATACTCATACACTTGTTTATTTTCGTCTATGTACTCATTTTCATTCATTTTCTGTATTTGTTAATTTTGAGTATAAGTTTGTATTCAATGCTAATGTAAAGTCAGTTGACAAGAAGTAATAAAACCGAAAGGCCCATTTGACACGAAGCTGAGTGTCAATATCAGAAGTGGGATGAACAAACTGTACCTATACAAGAAGGACTACAATTTACTTAACATGGCGCAGTTGAAACAAGCACTGCAACAACTGAATCAACAAAGCGGTGTTAGTGGCCAGACTCCAGGAACTGAGCGGGGATACGGTTGGACCAGTCATAGAGTCCTTGATTCAGTGGATACAGCAGGTGTCTCCAGGAGAGATGATGGTCAGGAGGAGCCGTCGAGGGGAGACGATAGAGTCAGGACGCAATTGGAAGTGCAGGTCAGTAATCTGTGTAGTGTTGTGGAGTCACTGGCCGCACAGTTGCAGGCTCTTCGTCCAACGATTCCGAACATCTTTACACGCTAGCAACGTACCGTTATGCGAGGCGCACATTTCACTATGTACATCGTACGCGCTGTCGCCGCAGCCACATATGCGGTCAGCGCCGCCGCCGATATTCTCTTTGTCACCAGGGCAACCGAGTACTCCACTAACACAACAGTATTCATACCTACAGTTTGGTATGCCCATACAAACAACTTCAACGTTCGCTGCGCAGTCGTATGCAACAACACAATGAGGTGATTACGGCAGAGCACATCATCTGACGGCGCCGTCTGTGTACATGAACAGAGCAGTGCCGTTGCTGTACCCTCCATGTTTGAGAGCAGAAGAAGCAGTGAGTTTATCGGTGGCAAGAGAGAGACGCGTTTATTCACCTAACGAAGTAGCATCAGTGTTGCCAGAGTTCGATCCATGCGACAACATCTATTCATCTGTAAAATTCATCGAGAGAGTCAAGCAGCTGAGAAACTTGTATGGTTGGGAGGACGCGTTGCTGATATACTCCGTTCTCAGTAAGCTCAAGGATGTAACAAAACGGTGGGCTGACGAACAGCCTGTGTTCCGTGAATGGCATGAGTTTGTGAGTATATTCATAACTGATTTCCCTTATGTACGAAATTCTGCCGACGCTCATATTCGGCTAATGAACGCAACAATAGGAAGAGGGGAAAGTGTTATCGAATTTTATTACAAAATGCTCGCAATGGGTCGTCGCGATGGAATCGATGACTGTTCGATAATTCAATATACGATTAATGGGTTGAGTGATGATAACTTGCGCAAGAAAATAAGCGCAATGCGATTTGCAAAATGTGCAGATTTGTTGCAATCAATACTGAATATATCGACCATTAATAAGAGTCGCTATGGTAGGGCAAAAGAATTTGTTTCAATGCGGGTTCCACAACAAATGCCAACTGCTGTGGTTGAATCAAATAGAAATGGTATTGGGCTTGTTTGCTATAATTGTAGGGAAAGGGGGCATATCGCCCGAAATTGCAAGAAACCAAGAAATGTGAAGTGAACCGAACTGAGCATGTAAATCAGATAGTGAGTGACGAGTGCATTGAAGTGACAGAAAACAGTGGTGCATCAGTAAACAAAATTGTTCCT
>NW_017537028.1:94869-96346 GCF_001853355.1 Bactrocera latifrons
TGAACGGCTTCTGGTTGCTCTTCACCCCAAATGCGGCAATTTTGCTTATTTACGTAGCCATTCAACCAGAAATGAGCCTCATCGCTGAACAGACCATAAATCGGACGTAAAGCGCGAAACACATTTCGAACCGAACACTGATTTTGGTAATACTAATGCATGAAAATCCTAACCTCAAAAAAATCACCCGATACTTCAGTTGTTAAATACGTACGCACATTGTTTTGGAGAAAGGCTAATTGAGTTAGGGAAATCGAAGCGGTTCAAAATGGATATCTAGGTAACGTCACTGAGGCCGATTTCGCTAAATGCGGTAACAGAGAAACAGCCATGGTTGATGCCCACGGTAGATGGAGTTTTAGCCACGTTGTCTGGCAAGAAATATTTCACGACGTTAGACCTCATGTCAGGATACTACCAGGTAGAACTGAAAGAAAGTGCTAAACCTTTCACAGCGTTTGTGACTCATAATGGCCATTACGAGTTCAACTGAATGCCGTTTGGGCTTCGGAATTCGCCATGTGTGTTTCAACGAATGATGTCACAATTAACAGAACCGTTGGGGAATAGAGTGGTGTGTTATGTGGATGAGGTTGATATAGCGACGGATACAAGGGCAGAGAATGTGAGCGTGAATTTTTTGGGCCATATGGTAGACGCGAATGGTATTSAACCGGGGGCTGTGAAAACGGCAGCCATCAGAGAGTATCCGACACCGAGTAGCCAGTTAGATGTTCGACGCTTTTTGAGTTTGACGGGATTTTTCCGCAAATTTGTGCCTGGGTATGCCTTGACCGCCAAACCGCTCAYCCAGCTTACGAAGAAGAGTGCAGAATTCGTATGGACCACAGCATGTGAAGAAGCATTTCAGCATCTGGTTCGGTCAGTGACAACAGCGCCAGTCCTCGCCATATACGACGTCTCGAAAGAGCATGAGATGTTGTTACTGATTGCCAAGCAATAACAACTGCAAAACTATCGAAGACGATGATACCTAGGGTGGCCCGATGGCTCCTTAAGTTACTTGAGTACGATTGCAATATAATACATCGGTCTGGGTCACGTTGATGCGATGAGTCGGGCACCAATCAAGGTGTCAGAACAAGTAAAAGACGTCGGGGCCAATATATTGATGTTGTCAGTTGATGATTGGCTGGCTACAATGCGAATACAAGACGACAACCTCAAGCATATTATAGACGTATTGCAAGGGATCGTGCAGTCCGATCAAAGGTCCAATATAAATTCAGAATACACGTTGAAAAATCACAGATTGTTTCGCAAAACCGGGAAGGGGGAGCTGTTGCTTGTTGTGCCAAAGGGAATGCGTTGGAGAATAGTAAAGATATGTCATGACGATGTGGGTCATCCGCGAGTGGATGGGACAGTTAAGAGAATTCTGCAACACTTCTGGTTCCCTCGACTTAGAAACTTTGTAAAATCTTTTGTTAAGTCGTGCATCGATTGCTGTTATAGT
>NW_017537028.1:97406-112989 GCF_001853355.1 Bactrocera latifrons
ATGAAACCTTGGTGTGCCGTGTTTCCGGAAGTAGACGACAATTATAGTTCGGAAGACGAAGTTGACACCACGAAAACTCGGGACGAGTTTTGTCAGGAGAGGCCGAGTTGTTATCGCTATGACGTGTGATCTCTATTTCTTTTACATATACTCATACACTTGTTCATTTTCGTCTATGTACTCATTTTCATTCATTTTCTGTATTTGTTAATTTTGAGTTCAAGTTTGTATTCAATGCTAATGTAAAGTAAGTAATAAAACCGAAAGGTCCATTTGACAAGAAGCTGAGTGTCACAATTAAATTTGCTTTTGCATCTTTTAAGATTGTGTGTATGCGACAAGAATTTTGTACAGAGTCTTTTTGATCTGACAAAGTTGTTCCTTTCGTTAATGTTTAATTTTTTAAACTTCTCGCAAGTTTTAAGTTTATGCCCTCTTGTGCATAGTTCGCATGACGTATGTTTTATTTGTTAGGATGTGAACGATTGTGTTGTGTTAAAAATTCTGTTTAATTTGTTTTTGCTTCTAGCTTTGGGTTTGTATAAGCTTCTAGTTTGGTCGTGTTTAATGTTCTTAGTTTTGATTAGAGCTTCCCAAGCCAAATTGAAATTAACGTCATTTAATGCGAACTGTTTCACTATTTCGCCTGCTCGACCTCTAGTTTTGTATCTGAACTGATACAATTTTTCCGTTTGTGATAATTGAGGATGGTTTATGTACACGGCCGTGAACATGTTCCGGAAGGACGGCCATTCTTCATAACCTCCGTAAAAATTTTCTGTATCACAAGCGGGCAACTCGACTGGATGCCTGAACTTGACTTCTGACTGTCTTCTTGTAGCAGCTCTACTCCCAGATGTGGAGTAGATGCAATTGCTTTTATTAGCTTTAATTGATCGTAGATCATAGCTTTTGTTTCTTCATATTGTTCATTATGTTTTGTGCAATTGAGAGCTCGTTAAAGATATCAATTCTGTTTTTACATAAATATGCACGAATTGTTTGTGTGCTAATGATTGTGATTTTTTCGTAAGCAATTGAGAGCTCGTTAGAGAGATCAATTTGCTTTTTGTATGCAATCCTGCTTGTTTTTGTTTGCAAAAGAACTAGAGGTATTGCAGGATAATTGCCAATGTGGGCTTCGAATATAATTATGTAACGATAGGAATGTAGGTGCAATTTTAAATGTACCAATAGGATATTTATGTGTATATATTGTTCATAAGCTTATTTATATTTTGTGAACCTCCTTATTATTTTTTTTTTTGTTTTGGTATTCGCTCCAATTAACGTATTTTGTGAGCTTAATTACCGTTCCGTTTAGTTGTTTACGGAAATTACGAGAACTTTTCTCTTTGAAATTAAATAAGATTTAATAATTTGATATTTAGTACCCAGTGTAGGGTATGTTAGCACAGGCTGATTCTCTCCCGTACATGTACATATGTATATTCGCACTGTACGCTCCAGGGACATTACCCAACTCGCTTTCGCGCTCTCTTCCCAGTACACTTTGTTAATATATTTATTTTGTTTCTGAATATTTTATTTTTTCGCAAAGGTAAGAGAACGCGAAAACGAGAAAAAGAATAGTTTCCTTTGTTAGTGCATATGTAAATTTGTATTTTAAATATAAAATGTTAGGAAATGTATTTATTATGTATGTATGTAATTACTTTATATATTGTGTGTCAATAAGCATACATATATGCATGTACATATGTTTGCATTTAGTTTTGTCTGTTGATAATGCTAGTTCTAATTCTTTTGCTATTTGTTAATCCCGCTTACAGTTTATCTTTGTTTTTTTTCCAAAGCTTATATATATGCCTATATGCATGATAATTTTAAACTAAATGAACTGAGTACGCTCACTTTGGTTTTGCTCTTATTTTTCCAATTCCTCTTTCCTTCTTCTAGCTGCTTACGGGGTTCTTGAAAGTGTTGTTTGTTTGTTAAATTCGCGCGCGGTTGTTTATTACATTTTTTTTGTTTTTTGCTGATTTCGCGCCTGGTTTGTTGGGTTTTTTGTTTGTTGGAATTGTTTTACTGTGTATTTTTATTTTCGATCTAATTTGTTTTTGTGTAACTGCACTCACCGTAAATCTTTATATGTCATGTGTATGGACGAATGTATGTGTATATGTATATATGAATGTATGTATTTAGATTTATGTACCACTGTGATGTAATATACTTATTTATGTATAGATACTTGTTTTATTTTTGGTGTCGCTGCACTGTATTGTTTTTACCACCACAATTAAACATGTTATATGTTTTTATAGTACTTTTTATTTTTTTATAAATATCCAAAGGTGCCTTTCGGTAAGGCTCGAAGGACCATGTTTAAAAATATACAAAATTTATATACATAGAACACGAACTCTTAGATAAGAATAAATTTTTTTTTTTTTTTGACAATATAAAGTAATGAACTTATAAATCTTAATATCAAAAATGTTATAACTTTTATTTTGATTTGATTTTGTTGGCGATCAAGTTTCCGCGCATCGAAGTCAAAATGTATAATCGCGGTAGAGGAGCGTATATGTCGACCCGGCGCAGTGTATGTGACGAATTGTGTTTCCCATCCTGTTGTCCATCCCTTTCGTTTAGTGGGTAGGAGTACTGGTGTGATGAGTTGTGTTGTATTGACATCAGCTGTGGTGAATTGCGCTGTTGCATTGGGATGCACCAGTTTTATCGGGTAGAGGGGGTGGATGCTTAACTCATTTAAACGCCAAGAAATCCATCGGAATTAATTCATAAAGTATTTTTTAATGCTAATAATATTATTAAACCTAAAATTTGAAATTTTTTTCGAACTAACGCTTTATTACGCAATCAAATTGGCCATTTCCCTACAGTGCATAGTGTGACAAATTTTTCATTCTGATTTTTGTTTAATTTTTCATACCTTTGGAGCAATTTTTAAATTTATCTAAACTAACTAAATATATGTGTACTGTAAATGTAAATTTTTACGTTTTGCGATGTGGTATAATTTTCAAGTGCACAAGTTTATAACCCACTAGCTTTGCTACGCACTTTTACCTGAAGTTTATTAGGGAAAATAAATTGTGTACTAACAGTAATAGTAGTGAATATTCATCTTTTCAATTTACAAAATTCGATGATTGACATACAGGGAGTTGACTAAATTCAAGTAATTGTATTGGGACGTAGAGAGCCAGAAATCATCCTATTGCAGCACATCCCGGTAAACAATATTGTGGGACTTATTATTTTCTGCGTTAATATAAAGATTTACGCAAGCAACCCACATACCGTTGCCCATGTAAATGCAGGCTACTTCTTAAGTTTGTTCTTGACTTTTCATTATTTAGTTTAGTTTAAACTGAAAGGGTAAGTCTGTGGATGTTATAGAGGTTCTGGGTATAAATACCGTCTCTCCTTTGGCCTGGCAGATCTGCCGTACCAGGTTCGTGATACGTAACTAAGTGACGTTGCACAGTCTGGCCGCGTCCAGGGTAGGCATCTGTATGACAGACACACCAACTTTGAGAAAATTAAAGAACTCTACAGGGTATATAGTTGCCTCGTTAGTTTTCATCACTGTGACTTATGATGTATAGGTCCCACTCTTGCTCTAATATTTTTTTAATTATTTTTTTCTATCAATTCGTGTATGATCACTCTTGCGCACAACCCTTTTTCGTTAGTCAGGTTTTCTTGTAAACTCGGAAATACCTCATTAATAAAGTTATTTTCTGAGCTAATAACAACTAAATTAACTTTCGTGTTGGTATTAAGCTGCAACCTTTCTACCTCACAACGGCGAAGACTTGATGCATGCGTTTATCTCGTCCACTGTGGTACCTTGCTCGATAATCTGCCACGTCTACCGGAAATCACCTGCCAGCAAGACGGCCACTCCACTCATCAAGATTCGATTACCCTGAATATTTTGCAAGGTGCAGCTGCGATTCAGTGATTCAATGGCTTGCTTGTGCAACATTGTGCATTCCTACTACACGATCATTTTGCACAACCGAAATAGAGTACTGTCACTATTACTTTTGCTGATGTTGCAAGTGGGCATTTCTTAGCTTTTTAAATAGTGAGTGTATGTTTCTGACACAACTGGCAACAAGCAATGTTGCCGCTATTCCGTAGTATGCAAGAACCAGCGCAACTACTTTGTCTTTGTGCAACTATGCCAGCAGCAAGTTCAGCAAAAAGGTTTTGTAGTGCCCTTGGGGCTCCTAGAAAAAAAAGACTTCTCCACTAGCTAGGGGTTTTGTTTAGTTGTTTTGAAATCCTAAAGCCACTATAATATAACCAAGCTCTCTGACCAAATCAGTAGACAAGTCTCCAATTTTTTGTGGGGAAGGCATACTGAAATCAGGCAGTAATTTTCCGATCATCGCACCCCCGGTGCGACAGGACGATTTCTATTCGTGACGCATTCATTTCAAGTGTAATATCTTGGTACGTAGAACGGCTTCCGAGCAAACTTGTCTTTCTGGAACAAGCGAAAAAATGCGGTGAGGGTGGTAATAGACGGTGTTGCAACTCGGCCTCTGTAAAATACACGCGCGCTCTGTTTGTGAGTCGCACATCAAGATGGATCACTCTTGGGTACCTTTCATGTAAAGTTAAATGGAGTATTGTAATTTCTTTTTATGCTACCCACACTTACAATACAAAATTTCATCTTCCTACGTCATCGTTAATCCGTGCCGACAGACCTCTGAAGATTTTAAAAATTGCTGTTTTTAACATTTTCGTTATATAACTAAGTCAATTGAAATATTAAAATTTTTTTGAAATATTTATTAAACGAATATAAAATTACAGATTAGGCAGCATATTTTCTTTTGAGGGTCTTTTATTACAGTCTGGATACAGATTTCCATGCTCCTGAACACAGCGTAGCGTAGGGTAAGGGTTTTAAGATAAAAAAAATACTTCTTTTGGGAACTTATGTGTTATATATGGAATTTGTAATGCAGAAATGTGTAAGCCGGTAACAGAGCTTCAATATGTTTTATGTATACATATAATTATGTTTTAAAGATCTTTGGCTACCGATATGGCCGATTTACGTGTTTATGAGTTTATCGCCGACAAAAAATATGAAACGTTATATATTTGGAGTTTTAGTTTTTCATTCAATACGAAAACCCCTTATCGCAAGAGTTTCTAATACCATGTCCAGACCAGCACTTAATCACAATATTTCGGCCCTTTAGTAGATAATCCCAGTATCCTTATAAATTTAGAAAGATTTTGCAATACAAAAATGATTGTTCTTAATCACATCTCGGAGATTATTTGAATCTAATCTATTCGAAAACTCTCTGTGTGACTCAGATTTAGCACCATCTACTTGTCAGCATTGGAATCTAGGGACTTACTCTGTAAAGCGATGAGAAAGACAATGCGATTCGAAAGCCCAATGCGATGCGATAGGCTCTGTATTGCTTACGCATCACTAACAATGTTGTTCACCTTTGCCTGTTTTTCGTTTTATGTAATAGTTGGCATTACTTCCAAAAATGTCAAAGTGCAAACGAGCAAAATAAAGAAAATAATAATAACTTGTTCGTTAAAACTGTGTTGAATAATTTAAAAATGAATTCTGTGGCATTGTGGGATCATTATTATTCTCAGGAAAGGATTGATAGAAGAATTATTTCAGATAATTCGGGCATTATGTCTCTAAGCGATAAAAGGTTAGTAAAAAATTGCGGTTTTGAAATGTACTTAACATCTACACATTTTGTGTTTTTACTTCATGCTAAATTTCCGGCTCAATAAGCACGCATTTTTATATGTTTTGGACAACATAAGACCCCAATTAAAAGTCGCTCAAAGGACCACATCAATTCCAGAAATTGTAAAACTGTCAAAAACCTTGAAGTTCCTCGCACAGGGCGGGTATAAACGTTCATAAATACAATAACGTGTATAACATTTATTGATTCCAGTGCAATGACCTAAAACTTTTTTGATCACAAAATGCAGATAAGGGCAGTAATTGGTAGACTGGGAGGCGCGCCGCATGACTACCACGTATGTAACCTCTCAGGGGAACGTGAAAGTTTGAGGACGAGGTGGTTTGGTGAGTATATATAACTGTAATAATAACTTATGGCGGCTAAATCGCCATAAGATAAAATTGTTACATATTATTACATTATATTGATGTTTTAAAAGAAATTATCAACATCTCTCAACAACACTTATGTATATGATTTTATTATTATTATTATAGGAGATTCCGGATATCCTCTTGAACCTTGGCTGCTAACACCATATAGGAATGCGCCAGAACGTTCTGATGAACTCTATTTCAAGCAACAGTTTACAAAAGGCTGATCACTAATTGAACGCGTCTTTGGTGTATTGAAAGGGAGATTTCGATGCTTGTTATTTGCAAGAGAGCTACATTACGCGCCTGAAAAAGTCGTTCAAATTTTGAACGTATGCTGCGCTCTACACAATATATGCATTTTGTACAAGGTAGAAGTACCAATTAATATTACACTTTAGCCAGAAGAATTTTCCACCACTAATATAGATTTACCTAATAGTGGTAATTTTATTACTATTGCTAGAAACATTAAGGACGATATTAAAACAAATATGATAAATGCTCGTAACTCAACTTAATTAAAACGAACTATTTGCAAATTAATAAATCCAGTCTTTTATTTCATCGTAATAAGGAAAATTAAATTTAAATAATTACATATTAAATTTGTAGTTTTTAATTCTACTTCTCGCAGTTATATAGTTATTTAACTTACATTTTCCAGTTTCTCAATTTTTGTTCATTAATTTTTTGTTTATATAGAAATTTTTGCTTTTCAAAGGTTAGTCTCCGTTTTTCTAATTTATCTCTTTTTTTCAATGTTTTAAAAATGTTTTTTATATTAAAATTTATATCGTTTAACACTTTAGTCGAGTTATTGTGGAATATAATTTGGCTTTCGACTTGTTGTTCAAGCAGAATCTGCTGTTTTTTGAGCGGTGGGTACGTCACATTTGAACATTGTGGTAGTTCATTTTCTTGTGTATTAAGAGGAGTCTGCTGTTTTTTGTGAGGTGTGTATGCCACATTGGAACATTGTGGTAGTTCACTGTTTTGTGTATTTGGTTCGGTAGGGTCTGCATTCACCTCCGACATACTGCTTGTAGCTGCACCGAATGACAATAACTCACTCACTTGATGCTTTAACTGTAATAAGGTTATGAAAAGTGAGGGACCACCTCCAGTTCCCGAAATATTATTTTTGGTCCGATAAATCGGGATGCGCCTTCATGAAATCCACGAGAGTTTCAAATTGATTTGGTTCAGTTTGTTGTTTTATTTTCGGTTCTTCCCTGTAAATTTGTGCAAAATAGTTCATATGCACGGCGTTATATATTTTAGTAGCAATTAAAACAACTAATTTATATTTGAAACTTACATTTTCAAGCAATGCGACTTCTTTATACTTGTAGCACAAAAATTACAAATATAACGCATGTTTGACAATTGTTTTAGCAAAGCAGAGTACCGCCAATGCGAAAGGGAAAAACTGAATGCGATAGGGAAAAACTAAATTCGAAAATATCAAAATTTAATGCGATTGTCGAATTACAGAGTAGCAAAATTGAAGATACGAACATTTTCATATTCGTATCACATTACAGAGTAACCCCACTGGTTTCACCTGAAAATCGACTTCCAAAAAATAAAATTAGTCCATTATTGGTATTATATGGCAAATATTAAAAAAAGACGGCTTTTATAACAAAATACCATATAAAAATGTTTTCTTTTAATAAACATTATGCGATGTGAATTCACGAATGGCAGAAACATCAGTTTTATCATCTGTCCACCGGCAGGGCGAACGACTAGAATAGTGACGAGTTTAATGTAATCTAATCACTTAAAATATATGGTATTACAATAGACTCACGACACACGTGCCGACATTAATTATAAGCGAAGTGTTTTTTAAAAATAAACTGTTTGTTTAATTGTCTTATTATATTACTTTTTTTAAACCCAATTTTTAGTTCATTAAAAAAATATTTGTTCGTTTTAAAATGTTTTAAAATAACCTTAAGCTGCAACATCCTTCTTTACTTTATTAAACGAAGTTAATGTACGAGTAAGTGGGTACAAATCCCACATATAGTATATGTTTTTGTTACATACATATATATGAATTTAGTGATATAAATGTGGGACTCAGGCCGCCACGAGTACGTAAAATATAATCGAAAATCCACAATACACAAAACTTATTTTTAAAATGTCCAGAGAGGCTGCGATAAAGAGATACAATTTCCTTCCAAAGTAAACAGGACTCAAAATAGTCACTTTCTACTTCAATATATCTTTTTACACGGTCCTAAAGGAGGTCGAACAAGTGTTTTAGCTCGTTGGATGGTATGCCGGCGCAAGCTTTTTGAATTGATTCTACGTCTGCATAACTTTCCTTTCATGGGCAAATGCATATTTTCGAAAAGAAAGAATACGGGGTGGTTAATGGTTCAAATTAAATTTTTGGTCAAATAATCGGTCACAAGCGTCGTTCGATGAGACGACGCATTATCGTGCAGCAAACGGCAACTTTCATCTTCGCGATATAAACTCTAAGGTAGAATACCGTGTTATCGTTTTGGCTGGGTGAAACAAATTCTTTGTGAACAATATCCTTGGAATCAACATTGTCTTTACTTTTGACTTCTCCATGCCCGATTTTTTGGGTTTCGGCTCGTCCGGTGCCTTCCATTCAGCACTTAGGCTTTTGGTTTCGGGATCATATTGGATACACCACGTTTCGTCACTAGTCACAATATTGTAAAGGAACTTTTTGTCCTTTTTGGCCTCTATAATGATGTCCTTTGAATGTTGGATTCTAAGTAATTTTTGGTCGTCAGTCAATTTGTGCGGAACAAACCGTGCGCACAGCTTTCGTAAGCCCAAATGTTCATTCAAAATGCAATCAATCGATGTTCTGGAGATGTTCAATTCGATTTCCATGAATTTCAATAATGATTTTGGCTGATTTTTGATGAGTTCTCGCACAGTTTCGATGGAATTTCCGGTGATCACGGATTTTGATTGTCCAACATGTTGATCGTCATTTATGTCCTCACGAGCTCTTTGAAAACGTTGGAACCACTCGTGTACGCTGCTACGGGATAGGCAATTATCGCCATAAACTTGTTTCATCAATTGAAACGTTTCGGTAAAAGTTTTACCAATTTTAAAACAAAATATAATGTTGGCTCTTTATTCGAAGCCCATTTTCGCAACTTAAAACGCGATAACTTCACTTCCAGTCAATGAAATGTCATGAAATTCATACTCGACAATCGACAAAGATGGCAGATTCTAAGGCATCAGTCGACATATAGATGGCGGCACCAGGGAGGCTAGAATCAAAAAGTCCTGTTTACTTTGGAATTCTCCTTGAAGTACAATGTGAGACAGAAAAATTATGGTATATTTTGTTGAAAGTGGACTTGTAGTAACTGTTCTATACAATATATGTTGGAGTTTTCCATCGACCTAATGAGAGTAATGAATCAAGTGGTGGAACTAATTGTCGTAATTATACTTAACCACCACCACAAAATTATTCTGCATATTAACTATTACACTTTAAATCTTTTCAGTTAAAATTATTGACATTTGACCAATTGTATGTCGGCACTATAATCTATTTTCGCATCGTAAAAGAATGATCTTCCTTCTGGTTCTCTGGAGCATTTAATTTTCCTGTGCTTGGTGCTTCTATGCCTATCCTCTGCATTGTAATTCACTATAGAACACAAATTTTCCATACCAATATGTCCATCGCTTATCGTCTTAGCGGTTAGCATGTGAGTTAACTCATTCCGCATTTCATTGACTTCCACGACCCATATTAGGTCGTTTTCTCGTCGGTATTGTAAACAGTATGAGATAATAATGTTTTCGTGTACCAATGGAAACTATGTATAATGGTGACAGAATGAGAATTCAAGTAACCGATTTTTTATTTTTTTATTTATTTTTTTTTCAAAAAGTATCAAACGATGCATTAATATCATATGATACATAGTAATATAATATGACACCACTAAATCGCTGAGAGTGCGACACGTGTAGTGGCAACCTGTGGGAAGTGCAGTGTCAGCAGCTTCATAACCGTTGCAGCGGCAAACATAGGTCTAGAGTTAAGTATAATTAATTGCAAATTTCAGTTCTTCAGTGAAACTCAATAAAGGAGCATAGCTCCAAGAAAATATTTTTTTTATAAAAATAACAATACGTTTTTTAACTGTAGCCCGAGTAGGGACCAGCGCGTACGAAAGAAACGCGAGGGCCTCCAGTACCGATATAGGAAAAAGAACAACCCCGAAGCGACCAAAAACACCCCATGGAAAGCTGTGAATTATTAATAATACTACTACCGCTATGCCTGGCGGAAGTACAGATCCTCGACAACTCAAACTCCCAATTAATAACAATAGAAAAAGGAACGGCTAGACTACAAACAGGAACATTTAGGATAATACATGAAATTGACATAGAAAAATATACCTACACACTTGACCACATAGAAGCGACTATTAAAATTGAAACTATCCGCAAAAACCCTAACTACCCCTCATATCCCATATGATAACACAGATAAGAGCCCAACTTAACAATCTAAAAGTAGAGAAAAAAATAAAAAGATCAATAAATTTCCTGGGTAGCGCATATTAATTTCAAATAAGTAAATAATGTCTTACAAAATAACAAAAATCAGAAATCAAATTAGAAATAATTAACGAAGAAATTTTAATTATTGCATACGCAATACATTGGGCAAAAGCCAACATAATAAATTCCTTTATTTTATCAAATGAAGAAATAAATATTGCGAAAGAAATAATAGACAATGACAATATTCCATATGTTAATTTAGACGAGGCACTCGAATTTTCCGAAGTAAAAATTGCAACTAATGGCAAAATTATAATTGATATTGTTAGCCTCTCAACCGTAGATAACCAAAATTGTAAAACTTTAGAAAATAAAGCAGTAAAAAATAACGGGAGAATCAATAAAATCAATTTCAACACAATTTTAAACTGCGAAAAGGGAATTTATTGATTAGAAAATTATTGTAAAAAACACAACTCCCTACAAATATGCTTAAGCAATAATGTAATGTAAAGTAATGATACTTGTACAAATAATCTTTTAAAAAGTCGTTTGCCAAACTGCACGGAGGTCAACAACCGGCATATACCAACTATAGAGGAAATGGGACCTGGAATAATACTACTAAATAAATACAACGGAGAAATTTCAACAAATCACGAATCTACATTTTTAAACGGGACCTTCATCATTTTATACACCAACGTTACCAATGCTATCAACGGAAAAAAGTTCTATAACGAAGAAAGACCAGCATGTAAACCACTACCAGCAATCCTACAACCGTCATCCGCACCACATAGAAGAATTTCTCTCGCTGGAGATGCTGAAACAGCTTAACTTCAATAACACAAAAGAAGTAAGTCTGTTAAAAGGAGCAAACAGAATCAAATACGGAACCAGCATCACTCTAATCGTCTTTTTAATAGTCATCGCCTTAATTTTCGGGAAGAATCTTTTGATCAAACAAAAAGTAGAGGAACCCAATAAACTGTCACAACCGGCAATAGAAGGACTCAACCAATTCAATACACCTAAAGATTCAAACGAGGACGTTTGAATTTCAAGGGGCGACTAGTCAGCACCCCATACATTCAAAAAGTATCATATGATGCATTAATATCATATGATACAAAGTAATATAATATAACACCACTAAATCGCTGAGAGTGCGACATGTGTAGTGGCAACCTGTGGGAAGCGCAGTGTCAGCAGCTTCATACCCGTTGCAGCGGCAAACATAGGTCTAGAGTTAAGTATAATTAATGGTAAATTTCAGTTCTTTAGTGAAACTCAATAAAGGAGCATAGCTCCAAGAAAATATTTTTTTTATAAAAATAACAATACGTTTATTAACTTATATACATTCGGAATACGAAGTTAAAACCATTTAACCTTTTATAAAAAATTTGTCAATGAATCTGCATATAATTTTGTGTAAAAAACAAAACTAAGTGCGCAGACACATTACAAGTGTTGACTGTGGCATATGGTGAAGTTACTTTGGGTAAACGCAACGTTTATCGGTTTCGCAAAATGTTCTCAAAGAGTCGAGAAGATGTCCACGACGAAAGGCGTACCCGAATACGTCAAGAAAAGAGGAAAATATGATTGAAGTGAAAAAAAGACTGGCAAATTGTCGATTCCACATTAAAGAAATTTTCGATTGGCTCGTACCGTACAATATTAACCATCGAATTGGGTGTTAGGGTCGATTCCGAATTTTTTCGATTCGGGATTTCTAATAGTGCGAAAAAGTTGCCTTAGTACTTCCTGATTCCAATGCAACTTTTTGTTTTGAGATCAGATTGCATCTTCAACCCCAACTCCGGGGTTGAAATTTCGGAAAATGGCCTAATATCGTGAAATTGTCTACCTAGCGCCTGAAATACGCATCTCATGGCAAAATGTATAAAACAAAAGTTATTTGTCACGTCATTTGCTACCGAAATGGTTGTGATCATGGCCGTAGGACGAACCGTTCCCTAGATACGAGCGAAAATGCGGCGCGCCACAGCGCAGGGTGAAAATCGGCTTACGGCCACACTTCTTGACGTTGATTTCACCGAGTGCTATCTCTCACATTCATTCACCTACGCCAAAGGGCACGTTCAGATAGGACACGTGGATAGGCCGTTCAGATTTTTTCATCGAGTTCCTTCACTCTTGTCGTTGATTTCGCCCAGGGCTTTCACTTATATTCTCTCAACAGAACACAGAACTCAAAATGTCTGTAGCTAAATTTAAATTTAGACAGAAATGTCCTGTGTTTGGCATATATCCGTACAATCTCTCTGAGCCCCAGTTACCTACTTACCAGGATGTCCTTTTGTGTTATCAGGTTGAAAGATTTCGTATAGGGCGACTCCGAGGCGACAACTATGAACCTAGGAGTAAAGAGGTTACAGAAATAGTTGCAAAAAAGGTTGAAAATWCTTTCAAAAAGTCATCTATTCCGATAGTTTCACTCACCAGAGTTGTACAAATGCTAACCACATACCATAAGAAATTTCTGACTCTTAAACAAATGATTTTAGGGAACCCAATAGGTTTGAGCTCTAAAAGAGACGACTTTGTCTCTTCTGCCGGAAAATTATTTGACATCGCTGCTTCTAAATGCATTTATTTTTCTTCTTGTACTTATCCAAAGGAAAGGAAAGTTCCTATAAATGCTATATTCTCTGTACTTTTATGCACCGGCACAGAAATCAAAAAATGTTACATTGAAAAAAATGTAGAAAAATCGCAACTAAATGATTTACAACTCAACATAAATTCAACTTCCTTTTAATTTCAAAACACATAATTTCACAAGGACAACGCATGCTAGTAAAAATATAAAAATTAAAAGCTATTGCGTTATTTGCCCATATAACTTCCAAACCACAGCACAGAAAGACGTGATCAGATATTCCTTTAGTCCTGTAGAAAGTCACAACGGAAACATGTTTCACCGATCGATTTTACAATACTATTTTACAATACTATCACTACATACTATAAAACTAAGAAAGTAGTGCAAAAATAGTAAAAGTACTACTATTACAAATATCTATGCTAAATTTCACGTCAAAATATTCATTTGTGTGAAATACGCGTCGTTTTGTGACGATGTAAAAGTGAATTCTTCGATTTTTACTATGTCTAAATTTATTGAACAAGGAAGTGTGATAATCCACAATCTCATACTTCATTAGTTATTCGTGATCATTTCGCCAAATTCTCAACTAATATCGTACCGCAACCACCGCATTTGCTGATTTACTTTCTTTAATTCAGCAAATTCACATGACCACTCCGAGGACACCCTTTTGACTCAATTGAGAATATAAAAGCTGAATCGAAGAAGGCTCTGATGGCCATCACGATGGAGGATTTTTCCAAGTGCTAAGATGACTGGAAAATTCGTTGGTATAAGTGTATTAGAGTTCGAGGGGTTACTTTGATGAAGATGAAATGGACAAAATACACCTTTCAATTTGATCAGTATGTCTAGCTCTTATGGATATGACACAATAACCTTTTTTG
Source organism: Bactrocera latifrons (assembly GCF_001853355.1). NCBI lineage: Eukaryota > Metazoa > Arthropoda > Insecta > Diptera > Tephritidae > Bactrocera > Bactrocera latifrons. Next base: position 111,604 of record NW_017537028.1, read on the forward strand.
TCATTTACTTTTTACGAGAAATAATGGCTAATTTTCGAAGCCATTTTAACGCGTCGGAGGCCGCGGTTCTCGCTTTAGCACTTTGAATTAAGCAGCGTTTATTATAGGATCTGTCTAGCGTGGAGTCTATATACATATGAATATATATTCTAGATACTTTCCAAAGTAAACAGAGAGTTTTTAAATCTAGTACCCCCTGGTGGCACCATCTATATGCCGACTAGTGCGAAAATGAGCTTCTAACGAAGAACCAGGTTTATTTGACCAAAAATCACATTTTAACCATTAACCACTACTCGTATTCATCTGATATGGCACCATACGACTTCTTCCTTTTCGGAAAGATGTATTTACCCATGAAAGGAATGCAGACGTAGAGACCATTAAAAGGCTTGCACCGGCATACTGGCGACCATACCAGCCATCGAATTAAAAAAATTCATTCGACATGCGTTTGGAACGTGGAAAAAGCTGTATTAAAGTAAAAGGAGACTCTTTTGAATAAAATGAATTGACTTTGCCGAAAAATCTATTTGTTTTGTTTTTTTTTTCAAAGTCGTGTTAGTTACACTTTTTATATCTCACGAACGGCCGAACGGATTTGGTTGAAAATTGGTGGAGAGGTAGCTTAGAACCAGGTAACGGACGTAGAATACTCTTCATAATTTTTATTCTAAAACTTCTTCTGGAGCAACAATCAGTATATGGTAACCCATAACCCTGGTTCTAAGCTACCTCTCCACCAATTTGCAGCCAAATCCGTTCGGCCGTTCATATGGTAACCCATATACTGATTGTTGCTCCAAAAGAAGGGCGTTTTTTTGATAAGAAATCAAAGCGACATCTAACATAAAATAATAGCGGAATAACTGCAGTGTTGATAAGAGGGTATATCATTATTTGATATATACAGAAATATTTTCGAAGCGATGCACAGTACATGCGTACAACTGCAAACTGATCCTTCCTGAAAAATAATTCAACTGCTTAACCCAAACCGCAATAGATAGATATAACTGACTCAAAAATCAGTCGATGAATATTATAAAACGTCCATCCCAAAAAAGTGACGCCATAACTTTGCTAGCCAACTGTTTCGTCTTTACACCCTTGAGGACTGGTTCATAATATGCACTAGGCTGACTGTCGATTGGACTCCAATGTGAAATGACGGAGTCATGTTTCCATTGTCACAAATGCTCTACCTCATAAACTATCGGGTGATTTTTTAAGAGCTTGATAACTTTTTWAAAAAAAAAAACGCATAAAATTTGCAAAATCTCATCGGTTCTTTATTTGAAACGTTAGATTGGTTCATGACATTTACTTTTTGAAGATAATTTCATTTAAATGTTGACCGCGGCTGCGTCTTAGGTGGTCCATTCG
>NW_017537028.1:113909-116733 GCF_001853355.1 Bactrocera latifrons
ATCTTTCTCTTTGACACCATGTCTGATATCCCACGTGATCTGTCAAATACTAATGCATGAAAATCCTAACCTCAAAAAAATCACCCGATACTAGTTCCTCAGTTGCCAAATTTGTATATTTATCTTTTAAAAGAAGGGGCTGACTAGAAATCATATAGATGTACTAGAAGTACCAACTATGTATAACTGAAGCAAGGCAGAAACGATTTGAAAAAATTGATAAAGAGGTAGCTTAGAACCTGTGGACGGAAAAAAATATGTATTTAAAATCATAAGCACTAGTTCAACATTCATATCAGAATCACTTGATATTTGTTTTACTTAAAAAAAATTAAAACAAAATAACTTCAGAGGGCTACTGCCATATTAATTTTTGTTTACATACATCTGAATATGGATTAGTAAGTATACTGATTGTTGTTAATGAACAAGTCGGTTTTTGTTTGTACATACTATGTGGGATCGGTAAGGCATTTATCCCGTAACAGGACATCGCATTGGCAGAAGTATCGCCACGCATTCAAACATAATTTTCAATCATAATTTGAGATGAGTGCTTGATACAATTGACAACAACGCCATACGATGCCAGTCCCAAATTCCACGCGAGCGGACATGTAACAAATATTTTGTAGATATATTTTGTGTTGAGCTTACATTCTACCGAAGTATTTTACATAGCTTTAATTCTTACGAAAGTACGAGTATATGCTTCTTGTCTGCACTAGAATTAAGACGGTTTAGATGTTTAGGAGTTTATCGCCGATAAAACATATGATGCGTTTTATATGTGGGGTTTAATAAAGATGGAAGCCCTTTTTCGCAAGAAGTATTTAACAATAGAGTCCGAGCCAGAATATGCCAACGAGAGATAATTGGACTTGACGAGACTTGACGAGACTTGACGCGTAACAGTACACACGTGCCTACGTTAAGTATAAACGAATTGTCTTTTAAAAACAAACTGTTTGTTTTATTACACTATTCTTTTATTTTTGTACGTTGTGAAATGTTTTAAAATAACATTAAACTGCAATATCCGTATTCAATTTATTAAACGAAGTTAACATACGTTCATATACATATATGAACTTAGTGTTGTAAATATGAGACACATGCCTCCCCAAGTACGAAATCATCAATCCAAAATACCCAAAACTTATTTTTAAAATGTCTAGGGACGTTGGGAAAAAGAGATAGTACAATGTGAGAGAGAAGAACTATGGTATATTTTATTGAAAGTGGACTTGTAACTGTTCTATGAGCTCAAACTTGTTCCTTTCTATGCCTATCCTCTTCATGCATGTGAGTCAGCTCATTCCACACTTGGTTGACTTCGACGACCTATATAAGGTCGTTTTCTCCTCGGTATTGTAAACAGTATGAGATAATAATGTTTTCGTGTACCAATGGAAACTATGTATAATGGTGACAGAATGAGAATTCAAGTAAACAATTTTATTGTTTTTTTTTTTTTTTTTTTTGACGTAGTCTTGAAAGAACGTTGTATATGTATATATTCGGAATACGAAGTATGTCTTTTGTTTCTTATAAACAATTTTTAAATTAATCTGCATAAAATTTTGTGTGAAAAACAAAAGTAAGTGCACAGACACATTACAAGTGTTGACTGTGGCATATGGTGAAGTTACTTTGGACAAAAGCAACGTTTACCGGTGGTGAAAAATGTTTTCAGAGGGTCGAGAAGATGTGCACGATGAAAGGTGTTCCCGAACACGTCAAGAAATTAAGAAAATATGAATGAAGTGAAAAAAGTGAAAAAAGGACTGGCAAAATGTCGATTCCACATTAAAGAAATTTTCGGAGGATGTATATAATACCATTTCGATTGGCTCGTACCGTTCATTATTAACCACTGAATTGGATATGAGTCGGTTCGCAGCGAAATTTGTGCGCACTCTGCCCAAAAAAAGCTTGCATTAACATTGCTCAAGAAATTTTGCTTTCATTCCGCGAAGATCCAAATCTGTTCATTACGAATCATATAATAGTTGTATAGTAATGACATGGAAACCAAATCTCAGTCAAAAGTACTGCCTACAGTTTTTGATATGACACCACTAAATCACTGAGAATGCGACACCTGTAGTGGCAACCTGTGGGAAGTGCAGTGTCAGCAGCTTCATACCCGTTGCAGCGGAAAACATAGGTCTAGAATTATACTTATAATTAATTGTAAATTTTAGTTCTTTAGTGAAACTCAATAAAGGAACATAGCTCCAAGAAAATAAAAGGAAAAAAAGGTAAAAAGGAAAAAAACAACAAACATACTGTGCTAACGAGCGGCCCATCGTACAACGTGGGATCTAGACTAGAAACATCGAGGGAACCCAGTAGATACAGGAAGAAAGACAAACCCGACGCGATCAAAAACTCTCCATGGCTGTGAATTATTAATGTAAGCCTTAACATATTGTAAAAAAAAAAAACAAAAGTGCTCGTACAAAAAAAATTTTTTTTTAGATTAATTAAACTAAGAGAAAAAATTGAGATAATGCCAAACACAGCCGAGGAATTAGTAGAACAGTTAAACCAAATGAGGATAGATTATGGTCAAACCACACATCCCTCAAATCCTTCCACCCGTCCTTTGAACCCTACCACCCCTAACCCAACTCTAACGACAATAGTTCGAGAAGTAGTCGAACGAATGAATTTACAAATTGTAACTGACGTAACTGAACCCGAACACAGCGTAACACTGGACGCGAATAATATCGGGTGATTTTTTAAGAGCTTGATAACTTTTTTAAAAAAAAAAACGCATAAAATTTGCAAAATCTCATCGGTTCTTTATTTGAAA
>NW_017537028.1:117772-128195 GCF_001853355.1 Bactrocera latifrons
CATGAGAGAACCGACAACCTTACCCCAAGCACTACATTTATGTCAAAAACTTGACAACATGACATATAGAATAAATCATGCCAACAATACACACAAAGCAAATATTCAATCACCACCACGACCTCCTCGAAATAAAAATTTTAATAACTATAATAACAATGGAGTTTTTTACCCCGAATTAACATGTAACCACTCGCCTAGACGAAATTTCAATCAAACCGATATCCCCAAAACTCTCCCAACTATATGCAAAATAACCAAGGATTCATATCAAGGCTCAACAATTACCCGAACAACCCCCATATTACTAGAGAAAATACCTCCTTTAATAATAGGCCAAATTTACCACCTAAACCACCGACCCAAATGGAAGTCGACCAATCAATACGATCAAGACAAATCAATTATCAGAATAGGCTCAATACATTCTAGGACAATCGACCACCCAAACGTCCGATTTTCGCACAACTGACTCATCCTCCAAGCAAAATACAAAGACATTTTTTTACTAAGAATTAGACCCTAACGGGATATACGATGACAATCTCTACGATAGCAATTACGATAATGCAAGTAAAAATGAACCTGATACTATTAATTTTTTTGATTAGCGCCGTCTTCGCTGCCTTATTACGAATTTAGAACAAGGCGCGGAGACGCGATAGATTTTCTTATTGATACCGGATCCAATAAGAACTACATTCAATCCACTAGAATTACGAATCCCATTCCGAATGAAAAGCCCTTTACAGTGAAATCGGTTGCCGGAGCAATAGAAATTACCCACCATACCTTTGTCGACATTTTTGGACCAACCAGACAGGAAAAATAAGAATTTTCATACTACCAACTCTAGGGTCGTTCGACGGCATAATAGGCAACGACACACTTAAAGAATTAAAAGCAATTATTCATGCTGACAAAAATTTAATGACAATTTGTCAAAGTATGAATATAACGTTAAAACAACGAATATCCCACGAAGTGAATAATGTGGCAACCAATATCCACATCTTTCAGTATAACAACAAAACAAAATTAATAATATTATCGATAAATGTCCAAACCTTTTATCCGATCCGGATGAAAAACTTACCTACACCACCCTCGTAAAAGGCGAAATCCGGACAACAACTGAAACCCCCGTCTACTCCAAGCCATACCCGTACCCCATGGCATTAAAATACGAAATCGAACGCCAAATTGAAGAACTCTTAGATAACGGAATAATMAGGAGATCGAAATCTCCGTATAACTCCCCAATTTGGATAGTTAACAAAAASTCAGATGCCTCTGRCGAAAAAAAATWTCGAATGGTCGTAGATTATCGTAAACTCAATTCAGTTACGATCCCTGGTAAATACCCCATACCAGAAATTAACGAAGTCCTTGCAAATCTGGGAAACAATAAACTATTTACTGTTATAGCCTTAAAAAGTGGGTTCCATCAGATTCCACTTCGCTTGACCGCAGACATTGAAAAAACCGCATTTTCCGTAAACAACGGAAAATATGAATTCCTACGCTTACCTTTCGGTCTAAAAAATGCTCCAGCGACATTCCAAAGAGTACTATACGATATCCTTCGTCAACATATAGCAGTAAGATGCTATGTTTACATCGATGATGTAATAATGTTTAGCAAAAACGAAGATGAACATTTTAAAAATATAGAATAAGTACTTCAAACCGTAGAAAATGCTAACATGAAAATCCAATTAGGCAAATGTACATTTGCTAAAGAAGGAGTAGAATTTTTAGGATATGTAATTAGTTCAAACGGGATAAAAACCAACGCCGAAAAAGTAGAAGCGGTAGCTAAACTCCCAGTTCCACAAGCCCTTAAAGAATTAAGATCTTTCCTAGGTATGTCAGCACTGTTAAGAGGAGAAGCTGGTCATGTCTCCAAACGGAACTCGAAAAATATAGAAATAGAATTAGACAACGAATGCTCAGAAGCATTTAATAATATAAAAAAATACTTTAGTATCCAATTATATAGTTTTAGCGTATCCAAATTTCGACAAAGATTTTGAACTAACGACCGACGCCTCAGATTTCGCATTAGGTGCCGTCCTATCGCAAGACGGTAGACCAATTACTTTCATATCGAGAACTCTAAGTAAGGCCGAAGAACATTATGCCACCAATGAGAAAGAAATGCTTGGTATAATATGGTTACTTAATTCACTTAGAAATTACCTCTACGGTCAAAAAAAGTTAAAATTATCACCGATCATCAACCTCTTACCTATGGCTTAAGCCATAAGAACACTAATAGTAAAATGAAGCGATGGACAGCCATTTTAGAAGAATATAACTAAGAACTAACTTACAAACCTGGTAAAACAAATGTAGTTGCAGACGCCCTTTCAATGATACCAATACAAATAAACTCACTCACACCTACGATTCATGGTGAGGAAAGCTCGAGTCATAATTCAATCCCTTGTACAGAAGTTCCAATTAATGTTTTCAAAAATCAAATTTTTTTCAAGATTGACGAAATATCTTCATACCAATTTAAAATAATTTTTCCAACAGTTCGCAGGCATATAATTACAGAACCAGAATACAACGAACAGTTATTGATTTCTTACATGAAACGATACCTTAAGCCATCTGTTATAAATGGAATTCATACAGAAGAAAGGATAATGGGTATGATGCAAAATATCTCATTTTAGGAACATTAAAAGCTGATATACCCAAAAATTAGTTGAAGATATTAATAATGAACAARAACAGGAGAACGTCATATTAAAAGAACATCTAAGAGCACATAGGAATGCCACTGAAAATAAAACACAAATTCTCGAAACAAAATATTTTCCCGGTATGCTAAATAAAATAAAACGAATAATAGGCAACTGCACCGTCTGTAAACAAAACAAGTACGAGAGACATCCTAACCAACCGAAAATTGCAGAAACTCCATTACCAACATATCCAGGACACACAGTTCATATCGATATATTTTTAACAGAGGGAAAGATAGTTATGACAGCTCTAGATAAATTTACAAAATACGCAGTAACAAAAAGCCTGAATAGCAGAGCAATAGAAGACGTCAGATATTCCTTAAGAGATATTATATTTTTCTTCGGAGTACCAAAATTAATAGTTATCGACAATGAGGCATCTCTAAACTCAGCCTCTTTAAAATTTATGATGAAAGACGAATTAGGAATAGAAGTTTACACTACTCCTCCATATAAAACCCATACTAACGGACAAGTGGAAAGGTTCCACTCTACATTAATCGAAATAATGCGCCGCATAAAAGAAAACGGTATAAATAATATTTCAAAAAGTCCTTTGCCAAACTGCACGGAGGTCAACAACCAGCATATCCCAACTATGGAGGAAATGGGACCTGGAATAATACTTCTAAATTAATACAACGGAGAAATTTCAATAAATAAAGAATCTACATTTTTAAACGGGACCTTCCTCATTTTGTACACCAACGTAACCATTGTTATCAACGGAAAAAGTTCTATAACGAAAGAAAGAACAGCAAGTACCAGCTATCCTACAACCGTCATCCGCACCACTCAACATAGAATAATTCCTCTCGCTGGAGATGCTCAAACAGCTCACTTCAACAGTACAAAAGAAGTAAGTCTGTTAGAAGCAGCAAACAGAGTCAAATACGGAACCAGCATCACTCTAATCGTCTTTTTAATAGTCATCGCCTTAATTTTCGTGAAGAATCTTTTGATTAAACAAAAAGTAGAGGAACCCAATAATCTGTCACAACCGGCAAGGTCTCAACCAAATTTTCAATACACCTAAAGATTCAAACGAGGACGTTTGAATTTCAAGGGGGGACTAGTTAGCACCCCATACATTCAAAAATTATCATATGATGCGTTAATATTATATGATACAAAGTAATATAATATGACACCACTAAATCGCTGAGAGTGCGACACGTGTAGTGGCAACCTTTGGGAAGCGCAGTGTCAGCAGCTTCATACCCGTTGCAGCGGAAAACATAGGTCTAGAATTATACTTATAATTAATTGTAAATTGTAGTTCTTTAGTGAAACTCAATAAAGGAGCATAGCTGCAAGAAAATATTTTTTTTTATAAAATTAGCAATACGTTTTTTAACTTATATATGTACAATACTCATTACAGAAGAATAGGCATATAAAGTAAGATATAAATCTAGGGGAATACATGACCTGTAGAATATGCTAATAATATATCAGATATGAATTGTCTTTTCTCTCTAAATACTGAATATAATGATGCTCAAATTTGATGTCCCAAACCCGGACGCGGTATTTTACTAATTTCGGTTAATAAGAAACAGTAATTTCTTATTAATCGCTTAAAAAAGACATCATGACATATTTTTCTTGACTTAAGTTCACAACAATTGCGCGAATATCAAATTACTTGCCCATCCCTTATAATTTTTAATAAGGTGTCGGAGTCTTCTTAAATATTGCACGTAACATTACGGCTTGCATATTAAAGTCTGTCTTAACATGGTTAACTTTTTTGATACTTACAATTTGTTTCAGTTATTGGATTACTTAAAAATTTTTGAGCTTTATTATGTGCTTCACACTTATTCGTAGGATTACGTAATAACTGTATCCACTATAAGTTTGAAAGTTCTTACAATCTTTAAAGATTATTTTATTTGTTGTCTCATTTTACTATAATATTGACATTTAAATTTATTATTTTAGTCTTCAAATTTTTTTTTATGTCCATGAGTTTCAGAAGAAATAGGCGACTGAAATGTAATACGTATTTTATTTTTTGCTATCGCTGAAACTGTTGCTCACAGAAAAACCCAATTCTGTTTGTGTGGCGCTTTTATAATGCATCAGTTTATACACTATGATGTAAATCGGCAAATGCTCCCTTAATTTTAAACAACAATAGTATAACGATACACACAAAGTTATTTAACAGCTTTAATCGCATTTCCTTCGCATCGCTTTGATTTTGAGCTCTTACTTAATTTTATGACCTCTTTATGATTGAATATAATTTCCCCCTCGTTGCCAAGTCTGCCATTTAACTGCAATCCCCTTTCAACGGTAACATGTGTAAACATTAAATGTTATTTAAGCACGTCAACATTAAGAGGAACTTAAATCTGAATTCTTATTACTTAGAGCAATGCATAGAAGCTAATTTAATAATCCCGTGAATGACCTAATAAAAATATCTCTTTCAATACATGTATGTGTGCGCATTGTTAAACTTATGCTAACTTACCTAAAGCAAATTACCTTACATACTATATAAAAATTAAAAGCTATTGCGTTATATGCCCGCATAACGTCCAAACCACAGCACGGAAAGACATGAGAATTTGCACATGTATTCCTTTTGTTCTGAAGAAGGTCCCAACAGAAATATGTTTCACCGATCGATTTTACAATACGAGTATATACAAGTATCACTATATAGTATAAACAAAGTTGTTTCCTCTATGTCTGCTTAAATCTTTAAAACTCCGGGATGGTATACTACTATCAAATTAAAACCTGAATTTTTATTTTTATACTTCGCGAGTTTTCGAATCGGTAATTTTTTTTTGTAAGTTAGCAGTACTATTACAAACATCTATGGTAAATTTCACGTCAAAATATTCATTAGTATTTGAGATACGCGTCGTTTTGTGAGGATCTAAAAGTGAATTCTTCGAGTTTTACTATGTCTAAATTTATTGAACAAGGAAGTGCGATAATCCACAATCTCATACTTCATTGGTTATTCGTGATCATTTCGCCATATTCTCAACTAATATCGCAACCACCTTCTTCAATTCAGCAAATTCACATGACCACTCCGAGGACACCCTTTTGACTCAATTGAGAATATAAAAGCTGAATCGAAGAAGACTCTGATGGCCATCACGATGAAGGATTTTTCCAAGTGCTAGGATGACTGGAAAATTCGTTGATATAAGTGTATTGGAGTTGGAGGGGATTACTTTCATGAAGATGAAATGGACAAAATACACCTTTCAATTTGACCAACATGTCTATCTCTTATGGATATGACACAATAACATTTTTTGTCATTTACTTTATACCAGAAATAATGGCTAATTTTCGATGCGATTTTAACCAATACAGTATTAATCCTTGTCCAATTAAATTCTTTAATTACGTTGTTGATTTTGTATAAATTTTTCTATACGATGTACGTTTGATTTAAGTGAATGAATGAATCGAAGATATTACAGATTGCGGAACGTAGCACTTGCGGCGGATACGTGCTTATAAATAACGCGTCGAAGGCCGCGGTTCTCCCTATAGCACTTTGAATTAAGCAGCGTTAATTATCAGAGCTCTCTAACGAGAATTCTATATATATATATATGCATATATATACATATATCTAATATATAAAATTTTCATGTCACAATGTTAGTTACTGCATTCCCCCGAAGCGGCTTTACCGATTTTTACCAAATTAATTAATTTAAGAGACATGGCGGTCATTGACCTTGAACGAGATGAGATCAGAAATTATCAAGTGTGTCGACACATGAACCGCAATGAAGAGCTTTGTAGGATATTTACTTCTGCATGATATCAATATCATCTGCCTACGCCAGCAGCTGTACACTCTTAGAGAAGATGGTACCTTCTCTATTTAGTTCTGCAGCTTGAATTATTTGCTGCAGAAGCAATTTGAAGAATTCGCACGATAAAGAGTCGCCTTGTCTGAAACCTCGTTTGGTATCGAACGGCTCCTTCCCGACTCTGACGGAGCTTTTAGTGTTGCTCAACGTCAGTTTACATAGCCGTATTAATTTTGCGGGGATACCAAATTCAGACATCGCGGCATAAAAGCAGCTGCTTTTCGTGCCATCGAAAGCAGCTTTGAAATCGACGAAGAGGTGGTGAGTGTCGATTCTCCTTTCACGGGTCTTTTCCAAGATTTGGCGCATGGTGAATATCTGGTCGGTTGTTGATTCTCCAGATCTAAAGCCACACCGATAAAGTCCAATCAGTTTGTTCACGGTGGGCTTTAATCTTTAACACAATACGCTCGATAGAACCTTATATGCGATGTCGAGGAGGCTTATTCCACGGTAGTTGGCGCAGATTGTGGGGTCTCCTTTTTTGAGGATTAGGCATAGCACACTTATATTCCAATCGTTGGGCATGCTTTCATCCGATCATATTTTACAAAAAAGCTGATGCATGCTCCTTATCAGCTCTTCGCCGCCGTGTTAAAATAGCTCCGCCGGCAATCCATCAGCCCCCGCCGCCTTGTTGTTCTTCAGGCGGGTAATTGCTATTCGAACTTCTTCATGGTCGGACAATGGAACGTCTGCTCCATCGAGCATTTCCGAGCATTACCCCTGTTGGCCTGTTTATCAAGCTCTTCGTAGTCACGCATTTCGGCCTCTTTCTTTTTCTGTCTGCAAATGCGTCTCGCTTCTCTTTTCAACTCTCGGTATCTATCCAATCTCGCACGTGTTGTGGTCGATCGCAACATTGCGAGGTAAGCAGTCTGTTTTCTCTCCGCTGCGACGCGGCGTTCCTCGTCGTACCAGCACTCTCCCAAAACGAATGGTTTCCGTTGCAGCTATACGTAAGGAGTTTGAAATGCCGTGCCACAGTTCCCTTATACCGAGTTGTTGACGAGTGCTCTCACAGAGCAGGAGTGCAAGCCGAGTAGAAAATCGTTCGGCTGTCTGTTGTGATTGCAGCTCTCGACGTCGAACCTTCCTTGTGTTTGATGGCGTGCGTTTTTTTCTGCACAAAGGTGCGTGCAAATCTTGGCTACAACAAGGTAATGGTCCGAGTCGATGTTAGGACCTCGCAGTGCACGCACATCTAAAACACTGGAGACGTGTCTTCCGTCTATCACAACATGATCGATCTGGTTATGGTTTTTCGATCCGGAGACCGCAAGGTAGCTAGATGAATATTCTTATGCTCGAATCTAGTACTAGAGATAACCGTATTTCGGGCCCCGGCGAAGTCGATCAGCCTCAACCCATTTGTGGATGTTTCCTCGTGGATTCTGAATTTACCGATCGTAGTGCCAAAGATACCTTCTTTGGCCACCCTGGCATTAAAGTCGCCAAGCACGATTTTGACATCGTGGCGGAGCAGCTCTCATAAGTGCTTTCCAAGCATTCATAAAAGGCATCTTTGGTCACATCGTCCCTCTCTTCCGTCGGGGCGTGGGCGCAAATCAGCGATATGTTGAAGAGCCTCGCTTTGATGCGGATTATGGCTAGACGTTCATTCACCGGGGTGAATGATAGTACTCGGCGACGTAGTCTCTCTCCCACTACGAATCCCACACCAAACTTGCGCTCCTTTATATGGCCACTGTAGTAAATGCCACAAGGACTTACTCGTCTCTGTCCTTGTCCCGTCCATCGCATTCCTTGGACTTCGGTGATGTCAGCTTTTATTTTCCTGAGGACATCAACTAGCTGGCAGCAGGATCTTCCCAATTAAGGGACCGGACATTCCATGTGCATGCCCTCAATTCGTGGCACTAATTTCGTTTTCCATGGTCGTCATAAAGAGGGGGGTCTCTCTTTCGAGCCTGTTGGTCCTTTTTCATAGGTAGTGTTTTTTTACGTGACGGGTCTCAGACCCAGCACCCAACCCTATGTAGGGGATATTTCGATTTCTCACTTTAGCTCGCCTTGAAACGGATGTTCTTAGGCCACCCAGAGGATATTTGGTCAAAGACCGGAAGTCGGGAGCTGCTTGAGTCATATGTAAAAGAATCGTTTCTGGCCACCCCCAAGCGAATGGCGATCAGAGAACTTTCCTCACTTGCGTGAACTTCTACGCATGACTCCATCCATTGAATGACGACCAAAAATTGCTCAGAATCTAATATTCGAAGAACATCATTAAAGAGGTTTATTGGACCAAAACACACATTTTAAATATTAGTCACGCCGCGTATTCACCTGATGTCTTCCTCTTAAAAAAGACCATGAAAGGAATGCAAAGGCCTGCCACACCCGCCAACGAGCTAAAACATTCGTAAAACAGAGAAAGAAAAAAAAAAGTGGTGGGGATGGGGGAGACTAATATTCTTATGCATCCATACTTACATAGTATAACCCATATACTGATTGTTGCTCCAGAAGAAGGCCCTTATTTTTATAAGAAATGAAACCGACATATTACATAAAATGAATGCGGAATAACTGCAGTGTTGATAAAAGGGTATGTTATAATGTGATATATACAGAAATATTTGCGAAGCTTGCACAGTATATGCGTACAACTTCAAACTGATCCTTCCTGAAAAAGAATCCAACTGCTTAACCCAAACCGCAATAAATAGATAATAACTGGCTCAAGAATCAGTCGATGAATATTATACCATGTGCATCCCAAAACAGTGACGCCATAACTTTGCCAGCCACCTGTTTCGTCTTTCTACCCTTGAGCATTGGTTCATAATATTCAGTCCAATAGGCTGACTGTCGACTTTCTCTTTCAACATAGCAAATCTCTTTACAAAAGTTGATTTCCATGGCGCAGAGTCCAAATTCAACAGTACTGGTATAGGTATCTTTTAAAAGTAGGGGCTGACCAGAAATCATATAGATGGTACTAGTAGTACCAACCATGTATCAGCTACAGTAAAACGTGGACGGGTCCTCTAGTGTATTCAAAACTTAAGTAAAAAAAAAATTATATTTAAAATCATAAGCACGAGCTCAACATTCATATCAGAATCATTTGATATTTGTTTTACTTAAAAAAAATAACAACATACCTTCAAAGGGCTACTGCCAAGGCTATATTAATTTTTGTTTTCATTCAAATTAATTCCCGCGACGAAGGAATTTTAAAAAATATATATACCTATTTATTTCCGCGAACGCGGAAGATTTTTAATTTATGAGATGCAAAATGCAAAGACTCAATTTTATTTACAGTTATGGTAAGATTGCTATGCAGAGGCTGTCATTAACTCCTTCCTTCCTATAATAAAACGTCCCCGATTCACTATTATTTTGAGTTATTTATATACTTGATCTAAAAGAGCATTATACGTGACTTCTTGAAATTGTGTATTTTAGATTGGTTTGGAAATTTCGCGAGATTTTTTTAATTTTAGTATTCCTAATATTAAAATTATGTACCAAAAAAAAAAAAATTAACAGATATTCTTGTTCCGTTCTGCTGAAATATTTATATTTACTAATTTTAATAGTTTATTAGTGGTTTCAATATATTCTAAAATTTCAAAATTAATTATATGGTTATTTTTAAGATAATTCCAAATTTTTATTTGAATGTTTTAATACGTTTGATTATTTATGACAGTATAATTTTCAAGTATTATTAAATATGTTCTATTGAATTTTTGTGTCTCTACAATATTTTTTCCTGGTTTAATTTCTTCTATTTAAAAATTTTTTTTTATTCTTTATTGGTTACAC
>NW_017537028.1:128273-130967 GCF_001853355.1 Bactrocera latifrons
TCCACCACGTAACTGTTGACAGTTATATCTTCGAAGTCGTAAATAATTTCGTCTACCTTGAAACCAGCATTAASAACAACGTCAGTCTCGACAAAATAAATCTTACAAACAGGTGCTACTTCTGACTGAATAGACAATTGTGCAGTTAAGTTCTGTTTTGACGAACAAAGACCAAACTTTACAGTCCTGTTATTTAGTGCGGAAGCATGGACGTTGACAACATCTGTTTAGTCGGCGTTGCGAGTTTTCGAAAGAAAGGTTCTGCGGACGATTTATGGTCCTTTGCGCATTGGCCACATCGAGTATCGCATTCAATGAAACCATGAGCGACATTAACATAGATCAACGGATTAAGAGACATCGGTTGCGCTGGATAGGTCATGTCGTCCGAGTGGATGAAAACGCTCCAGCTCTGAAAGAATTGGGAGGCAGAGGAAGAGGAAGACCATAAACCTAGGCTGAGACTAGGTGTAGAAGGACAGAATAAAACAGCGAAAAAAATCAGCCGAAAGCCTTTGATGCTAGCGCTGCGTACTTTAATTTATTTAATAATTTGTTTATTATGTAAGCTTTAATAAAATAAAAAAAACCGCGAAAAAGAAGAATGACTGGCGCGCTGTTGTAAACTCGGCTATAACCGCGTAAGCCAATAAAAAAGAAAAAAGATTTTTATTTACCCCTTTATGTTATGTAAAATAAACCTATAATGGACTCTACGCTACGCTGTAGCAGAAGGGATCGCTGCTTCTTGTTTCACAATAAATTTTCAGTTTAGTGAAAAAGGTCAAACTTTAGATTGTCAGTCAAGGTATTGTGAAGTGTCAGCCGTTTTCTCGAAGCAAAAAGTAATGAATTCGAGCTATTGTCAGTTTAGTGACAAAAACTGTGCATTAGTATAAGCCTTAAATTTA
The DNA here is from genome assembly GCF_001853355.1 of Bactrocera latifrons. NCBI lineage: Eukaryota > Metazoa > Arthropoda > Insecta > Diptera > Tephritidae > Bactrocera > Bactrocera latifrons. The sequence goes on from NW_017537028.1 coordinate 129,185, forward strand.
ATTTATATATAATATGAAGTTACATTTAGACCGTAGCGCCATCTATAGGATATATTTCGAGAGGAGTAAAATCAGTGATTTTTATGAAATTAAAACTTATACTAAGTCGAATGTTAAAATAGTTTTCCAGATATATTTCGAAGTACATATTTTCAAAAGAAGCGTTACGAATTTTTTCAGTCGTGAAGCAGATGTGTGTTTCCAATATGATATAAAACTGAAATCCGKTTTAGTTGTGATCTTGAGCTTGGTTTTCCTTTCAGATGCTTCTAATATGAATTAAATCGGTCCGTTACAATATATGATGTATTTATATATATGGAATATTTAGCTACCAAAGCCACTTATAAGATCGATAACTAGACATGGATCCGAACATATATGGTACATGTGCTAGATATATCTATACAAGGGTATACATATCATGATATATATTTAAATTTTTTTTTATTCTTTTACATTTTCCGTGTTTTTTATTTAAAATTTCTGACAAACGTATGCTCTTCTTATTTAATTTATAAAATGTTTTTGAAATTTGTGTTTTATAATTTTGAATATTAAAAAATTTATTGTTAAAATATGTTATGCTCTGGTCAATAATAAGGTTACGATCTAATTGAGCTAAAAGGTGCGTGGAGTCCCTAAGCGCGGATGAAGTTATACTTCTTAGCGATATTCCAAGAAATGCATATCATTTTGTATGAAAGAAAACTAGAAAACTTAAATTTACATTTTATAAATTTATTATGCACATTTTATAAAGCAAAGTATAAATGAAGGAATTTTGACTCGGAAAGTAGTTCTGTTATATTGTATATGTGAGGCATATTGTTGCTTTTATACTAACAAAATATACAGCGAATTCTTAATCACAACAATACCAACATAAATATGACTTCAGCCAAACAAAGAAACACGTGTATGTGTATGTGGCTACAAAAAGTTTTAAAATTTGAAAGAAGCAAAAACATACGTATCAACACATTTTGAAAATGAGTGCACTGGTGATTCACTGGTTCGAAGCCCGCCGGGAGCATTTGATTTTTAAAATCTCGAACATTTTCGCCAAATGGGATGCGCAACTATTTAACGCAAGAAATCTATCGCAACCTTTTCCGAACTCGTATAAGAAGTATAACTTCAAAATATTTTTTATAAATTATAATTATGTCCGCTTTTTGTGCTATTTGATGTTTAGAAATGTCCGTTAGATCTGTTATGGTCATAATGACAGAGTTGGTAATATCTTATGTTTTTTAGTTCATCAAAATGTAAAATTGTTGGATTTAAAATTCCAATTTTACCAAAAGTTATTGCATTTATTAAATTTCCCAGTTCATTTATAACATAGTGTTTAAATGTTGACCCAATTTATTGGGGAATACAAACCTATGTATTAAATGTTTCAATTTGCACTCACACCCGTGCGAGGGTTTAAAAGGAAAACACAGTGTTTTTATGAAAATAATAATGCGATATTATATAATATTGTGTTAGAATCGAATTACTCTCCAATGGTCTGGATCGATATAAGTCGCGGGCGGCTCGGAGCCAAAGGTAGTGTTGCCGCGGCGCAGGATGTATATAATGGCATGTTGATGGTCGAAAATGTGAGGAACAAAATCGTGTTGAAAGGTGTCGGTGCGGCGCAGTGCAGAAGCGAATGTTGTGCAGACGGATTGTGTACAACGAAGTGTGTGTGTGGCTTGGGTCGAGAGAGCTTTCCCGTTGTCCATTCCTTTTGTTGGTTGGGTTGGGGTACAGCTGTTGTGTGGTGTGTTGT
>NW_017537028.1:131377-135000 GCF_001853355.1 Bactrocera latifrons
TTATTGTTATTTATTATTAGTTCGTCCAATTTGTCATAAATTTTTACAAAGTCATCAGTGTCTGGTATTATCCATTTATTAAGTGTTCCTAATTCGTTTATTCCCCTTTTTTGTCTAAAATGGTTTGGTTTTAATTGCTGTAATAAAGCTTCAATTATCAAAATTTCAGATTCTGTTTCCCGTGCAATATTTCCTAAACTGTCATGATTGTGTTCGTCATTACTGTAAAAATTTCTATTTTCGTCTATTATTATATTTTCAAAATAAGATAAATTAGTAATGTGAAATAGGTCCCCGTATTCCTCATAGATGGAAACATCTCAATTTTCAGTAAGTAGGTAATACGCGAACAAACCTAACACCCAAGGGCAGCACTCATTAATTTATCTGCACCGCAGTTAACAGAACTGTCATTATTAGTTCATTCTCATTCTTCTGCGCATTCTTACATAGATCACACCACTTTTATTTTTTCACACATATTCATCTAGAACACGCCACTTTCCGAATAAAAGTATTAGTTAGATAAAAGCTAAATCACGTGTTTTAATAAAGGCAAGGAAAAGCCAACAAAATCGGAAGCAACCATAAGCTGACGATCATAAAACCCATAGGCTGGCCATCATGTTATGAGGTGACGTGGATTACAAAAATAAATTTCAATATTTAACGTATGCATTATGGACTTATGTAAATGTTGGTGTGGTAAAGCTTGGTTCATTATCTAAAGTAATTCGTTTTACATCTGTGAAACTTTGAAGCAATTCTAAAACATTTTCTTCGATATTTGATTTATTTTCTATATGTTTTAATAATAATTTCTGTGCGTAGAAAATGTCTAAATTAAGTTGTTCCCCTTCCTTTTCTGAGATTAGGGCTTTGCCTATTGGTATTTTCATGGGATGGCGATCATATTTATTTTTATTGCTTATTCTTTCATTCTTTTCCTCATTTCTGACCAGTAATATAATTTTGATATTTGTTTAATATTTTCATAATAGCTTCGATAAGCTCTATTATGAGTTTGTTCGATTAATCCGGACTGATCTTCTCTATTAGTAATACCCATTGGAAAAAGTTTTGTAAATACAAATTTGTTCTGAAAAGTTTGTTTGAGAGTTTCTTGGACTTCATGCAAATCTTCAACAGTGCAGTGAATCGCCGTCACTAGATTTGGTTGAATATATTCTTTCAAAATAGTTAATAAATTTTCCACTGTATCAAATTCTATTAAATGCCTTTTAATTCTAAGGGTTTCAATTAACTCATGGACCGTAAATCTGTTCTTACGCAATATTATTGTTGTTTAAATTGATTTATGGGTTTTTGTGTTCTTGTATTTGAACGCTTTCACTACTCTGTGCTGAATGTTCGGATTCCTGGCTATGGGAATCATCGAAAATGTTACATAATTCAAGACGCGACAATGCATCAGCTTCAATATGGATTCACCGGCTTGGTATACAAATTTTGGAGAAAATTCTTTTATAATTGCGTGCATTTTTTTCATTTTTGGATTAGGATTGCGGGGTGATATAGCAAATGTTAATGATTGGTGATGAGTATGTATTTCCAAAATTACACCATAGTGGTAATTTCGTATATATTTCAGTGCCCAAATAATGGCATAAAGCTCTTTTTCATTAGTTGCATAATTTCTTTATGTTTTATTTAGAGTTTTGAAATGAAGGTAATTGGTTTACTCCTTGTGATAGTACCTCACACGTTGCAACGATAGATGTATCAGTAGTTAATACAAATTGTTTAGTCAGGCTGTATCAATTCCATTTCTGAAGCCAATAGTTTTTTTAAATTTAATGCAGATATTCCTTCCTTATCTAGGGTTATTTCAAACTTTTTAGATTTAAACGCGACAGATTTTTCTCTCTGAAAAATTCTATAGGCATTTCTTAACCCAAAAGGCATCCTGAAAAATTCATATTTCCTATTATTAACGTAAAAGGCTGTTTTCTAAATATCATTTTCTGTCACAAAAATTTGATGAAATCCTGATTCTAGATAAATGGTTGAAAATATTTTGCTTTGCCTAGATTAGACAGTATTACGTTTGTATCCGAAATGTGATAGCGATCAGAAATTCTGTGCTCATTTATTTTTTTGTAGTCAATTACCATTCTAAGTTTTGGTGTTCCATTCTCATTTGTACCTTTTTTTGGTACCACCCAAATAAGTGAGTTATAAGGACTTTTACTAGGTGTTATTATATTGTCGTTAATCATTTTATATATCTCTTTATAAACAAACGCCTTTACAGATAATGTATATGGATATTGTCTGCTCCATATTGGATCCTCAATTTTCATTCTTATATCCGCTTTTACATTTGTCATGAAGGGAAAGCATGTATTGATATTTGAATGCATTTGAGCAATCTTTTCTTTTATTTGTGTTTTAAACTGAGTTAATTTTTCATACTGATTTTCAGTATTTAACTTTTCGGAGTTTTTTTCGGAATAATAATCATTCATTCATTTCTGAGCATCTTTCACCCAATATGGAATAGTTATCATGCATGTTGCCGGCAAATTCACCGGCTTTACGACCTCTTTGTCCCATAATAATTTCTTAAATAAAATATTGCCGGTAAAATCTTCGGCAGACTTTCTAGAATTTTTCCGTTTCACAATATTATTTTTATACCATTCTGCAGGTATACATCTTCTGCTGGCGTTTTAGGACCTTTTTGTCCCAAAATTAATTTGTTTAATTATTATTGCCGGCAAAGCTTTCCGCTGGCGGTGTAGAACTTGTTTGTTCCACAATTTTAATATTTCTTTCATCTTTAATATTACCGGTACTTTTTTCGGCTAGTTTTTTGGAAGCTTGTTGTTCCTTAATTTTGTTATTCTTATTTGTATTTTCATCATGTTTAATTGATACTTCTTGTTCCTTTTCAAAATAAATGTTCCTACTTCCGTTTTTCTTTCCATGTTATTCTTTACCTTATTTAGTTTTCCTATTAGAAACATCGATAAGTGCCTCAAATTTAAAAAAAAAAATGTATCCCAAAAGGAAATCCGATTCTGATCCTTCTTTTTTATACTCTCCCAACAAAGTTGCTAARGAGAGTATTATAGTTTTGTTCACATAAAGGTTGTTTGTAAATCCTAAATTTAACAGAGTCAGATATAGGGTTATATATACCAAAGTGATCAGGGCGACGAGTAGAGTTCAAATCCGGATATCTGTCTGTCCGTCCGCCCGTGCAAGCTGTAACTTGAGTAAAAATTGAGATATCATGATGAAACTTGGTACACTTATTTCTTGGCTCCATAGGAAGATTACGTTCGAAGATGGGCAAAACCGGCCCACTGCCACGCCCACAAAATGGCGAAAACCGAAAACCTACAAAGTGTCATAACTAAGCCGTAAATAAAGATATTAAAATGAAATTTGGCACAAAGGATCGCAGTAAGGAGGGGCATATTTGGACGTAATTTTTTTGGAAAAGTGGGCGTGGCCCCGCCCCCTACTAACTTTTTTGTACATATCTCGAAAACTACTATAGCTCTGTCAACCAAACTGTATAGGGTCATTTCTTTTAGGCATTTCCATATACAGTTCAAAAATGGAAGAAATCGGATAATAACCACACCCACCTC
>NW_017537028.1:135145-139398 GCF_001853355.1 Bactrocera latifrons
ACAACCACGCCTGAAATCTCGATTATCACTTTATCATGCGAGAGTATAAAATGTTCGGTGACACCCGAACTTAGCCCTTCCTTACTTGTTTTCTATTGCCTTGTTGTACCCTCACATTAAAATCTCTATTATAAAGTCTTTATACAGATGGATCTATATCCATAGGAGTTGGTTTGGGAAAATTATAATATATATAGTTATTTTAAGGGTTGTTCCTTAGAGGAAACTGTAAATTATTGTTTGTATAGATTGGCTTTGACTTATTACTATAGCAACAACCGAGCCTTTTGGATATTTGATTCTAGTTCCTGAGCTTTTGCTAAAGCATCAGGTAAATCTTGTGGGTTTAGAGAAAATATTATGTCTCTTAGTGGTGTATTTAGTTCTTTTAGAAGAATTCCCTATTCTTTTGTTTAATTCTTTTGTTAGGGCTGTGTTGTTTCCGTATGTCATAATTGCTTTATTTATTAATAAGGTAAATTTTTTGTTGACGAGTTTTTACTATTTCACAACCGAAATTACACCCTGCCTTAGCACCCTGTTCGATTATATATTTAGGACGTTTTTCCGCATATGCAAAGTCTAAACAAGACAGAATTGCATCGAAATTGAGTACCGTTTCATGGTTTTTTAATGCATCGTTTGCATCATGCGTTATTTTATTTCGAAGTATTGCGAGTGCAGCAAAATATTTTCTACTACCCTTCACGTATAGCCTTATAGCGTTAAGCGCTGCCTCTCTCCGACTAACATATAAATTCATCTTACCAGTATTCAGGTACGTATTTAACTACGTCTAATGAGTCTTGACATAAAATCGGTTGCACTACTAGTATTTACTACTATTTCTGAGCGTAATTGCTCTACTTCCTCACGTAAAGCTATATTACTGTCAGCAATAAGGCGAGTTATTAAGTCTACGGTCAAAGCGTCACCGTTAGCCATTAAGTCTTGTTTTCTGTGCTTCTGATTTTTTTAATAAGGTGGTTATTTTCACCACAACCGTAACAATTTGAGATAATTTTCAGTATTTATTATTTTTTCGTGATCCCTTCCTTCTTCTATTCTAGAGAGTTTGGAGTTCAGAATCGCAAAATTTACTTTATATTACAGAATTTTTACTTTAATTTATTGGCTACACAAGCCCTAATTTATGTAGTACCGTCTTTTTGATTTCTTTTTTATTCTGGAGGGTGTGGAATTCAGAATCGCAGAATTAAGCTTTTAGGTGGTGGATTTAAATATCGGTATCGGCTTTTTGGAACCTGAATCATAGCCACACTTTTTGCTTATAATGAATCTCTATTATAATAGTCCTTTAATGGGGCTGCTTTATTCTTCCTATATAATTAAATACTGAAATGTTTTTTTTTTTGTTAGAACGGCATACCTTTTTTACTATTTTGTCATAGTCCAAGTTGTTAGGATGCCCTAACTACCCTAAATTGATTATTTTAAAATTTTTTTCAATATCTTTTTTTTTTGTTTTATTATCATGCGATTGTCACTTCGATACTTGTATTCACTCACTTAATTTCAGATTTTGTTTGATTATTAACACACTTGCAGTTTTTTATTATGTTTTTAGTGCAAGTTTTCTTTACACTATTTTAGTCACTGTTACTTTTCTTTCCATCAAACAAATTTTTTCCTTATTTCTTTGACATAGTTACTTTCCTTTTAAATCTTTGGGAGGTACAAATAGTTTTTATTGAACTGTTTCTTTTCAAACCAAAATTTTTTGTATTTCTTTTTCTTTCACTTTTCACTTAAATAGGTACAAATAGTTTTTACTACACTATTTCTTTTCAAACAATTTTTTTGTAATTATTTTTATATTTTTCACTTAAAAGGCACATACTAGTATTTATATATTTTGTTCCTATTTACTTAAAGTTAGAGCTAAAGCTGAAGTGTAAGCTCAGCTAGTGATTGAATGCAGAACAAAGTAAGTGTCAATTGCAATGTTAGCTGTTTAAGCATATTTCGGCAGAACGTTAAGCGTTCTGTTTTCTTTACAATTATTATTTTTATGTCTTCTTTGTGTTTGAGTTCTAAAAAAATTTTTGCGTCGGTGTGTGACAATAGAAACATAGCTCCATCATTTCCCACTGAAGTCCAATCGACAGTCATTCTAGTGGACTGCACATGATGAACCGGTTCTCGCACGTGGTATAATACATACTCAACGACTGATTACTGAGCCAGTTACAATCTATTTTACTGCATATTTGATTGCAATTCTTTTCTACTATTCCAAATACTTAGCAATTGTATTATTTTTGAGGAAGAATCTGTTTAAAATTGTACGCATATACTGAAATGATTCCTACGAAGATGAATTTTGAGCAAATTCTTATCATTTGAAGTATAACTTTTGTATTTATGAGTTGTATTGGATTCTAACATAAAGAGATAAAAGTTATCTTATGTCCTTACTCTGGTTCTAAGCTACCTCCTGACCAATTTTCACCCAAATCGGTTCTGCCGTTCATGCGTTATAAATGGTGTAACCTACACAACTTTGTTTTACATATACGAGTATACTCGTATATATGTGGGGTTTCTTTATTGTTTTTCTAATTTTTTTGTTTTGATGAAATGAAATCCTTAAATGATTCCTACAAACATGAATTTTGAATAAATGATTATTATTTAAAATATAATTTTCGGGTTTATGAGTTGTATTAGATTTTAACACAAAGAGATAAAAAAAACACCCTATGTCCTTACCCTCTTCTTGTTTGCACTAGAATTTCGTTTTTTATTTAAATAATGTTAGTACTTTTAGATGCTTTACAAAATGGGAAATAATGTTTACGATCTCTGGAACTGGGTGTAGGCCATCGAATCATAATACACCAAGCTTAAAATTTTTGTTTGAATATTAATGCAGGAGAGAATGATCTCTGCCGGCCAGTAGCAATTAGATTTTGGCCTTTAAAATGGGTCTATAACTAAACTCAGCATGTTCTTTCGGTTTTGCTTGATGTTGTAATCCACCATGTAGGAATAGATATATTAGAGATTTTAGGATAAATGTTTGTTTGAATTGAATAGGTTACGAAAGTCCGACGAACATAGGTTATTATTATATTTTCAACAAAATTAGAGGATTACCAGTATGGTACTAATGTAGCCAAAGGTGCAGATATGACCTAAATATTCCTTACAACAACTGCAGATAGTATTATTGATTGTAGCAAAAACGGTAACAAAAAGAATACCTAAAATTCGAACTTTCTCTTTAATTTGATCCCTTTTTAGTAACCCAAAGAAGAGAATACCAGTGTGTGTGTTAAAATGAATAATAATTTGTTTAATACCGGGCCTAGTGTAATAAAAGGTCGTAATATGAAATAAGTCAAAATTGTTATCAGGCGGTTCGTGAAATATGAAATCTTACCTGACAGTGGGTGGTACTAAGCTCGTTTTGCTATTGTTCTGCCTGATTCACATACAATACCACTCTGTCGTCCTTACCATTGGGACCATCTTCGCGCACAATTTGCGCATGTTCAAGTGGTCCGTTGCAATGTCATGAAAAGACATTGATAACCTTAACATCTGGGCAATTACTCGAATACTTAGTCAACGGTCTGAGTTCAAAAATTTGCGCACATGAGTCACATTGTCGGTGTTTGTCGAAGTCGCAGGTCTCCCAGCACGGTCTTCATCAGCGACCTCTTCCCGGCCCTACAAGAAGGACTGGTGAAACCGAAACACACCACTCCTTGCTAAAGCAACATCGGGATAGGCCTGCTTGATCATATCAAACGTCTCTGTCGCATATTTACAGAGTTTCACACAGAATCACTATATATCGCGTACCTCTGCTCGAACGAACGCTGAATTTTCGGCTTGCATCATTCAGAGAAACACATCGCGCGCTCCTACCACTATAACAATGCAATCCACTGCAAGTCATTTTAAATATGAAATATGAGTTTCTGTTCAATTAGCTTAATGTATAAAATGAATATTAAGCAATACATTTATTATATATCGCAAAACGACCACCGTAGTTGATATTTTTTATTTACATTTGCCTTGTCACAACTTTGTCGAAATTGATATCATATTCTATTGCTTATTGTTTTTTGTGACAATAATATTACAAATCTACATATGTTGTAACATTGCTGCTACCATTATTTTATTGTTAAAAAAAAAAAAAAAAAAACAAGTGATCCAACGCGGAAATTTGTTTAAGGTTTACGTAAAAATGTATGGATGAGTGAGTTAAGCAAAAT
>NW_017537028.1:139518-141919 GCF_001853355.1 Bactrocera latifrons
AAACTTTTTAAGTTAAACGGTTTTATGTTAAACATACATTGAAATGTTTAAGATAAATGTACTAAAAACCAAAAAATAATAAAATAGATACAGTCGTGGGAATTATAAACATATGCATAGACTAGACTAAAATAAAACCGTGGGACACGTCAATTGTCTACAATCGCTGATTAAAATGTTTGTTTTGTAATATAATATAATTAGGCAGTTGTTCAACCGACAACGATGGACGTGATAAATAGGGCTAGAATGTGGAAACAAGCTAGCAAGCTCGATTATAAGCGAGTTTTAGGGTTTCATAGTGGTGAGCGAGTAGTACTTTTATCATATGTTTTGTCGATTAAAGACAAACTACAATTGAGTTTTTACAAGTTTTTTTACCTATTTTTATTTTCTAGTTTTTAGTTTTTATTTCGCATTCTGTTTAATTTATTTATTGCTTCATTATTGCAAGGTTTCTTGCCCGTTAGTTTATTGCAGTCCAACTTCTCTATACGTAGTCCTTGCAAAGATCTTACTCTACTAAGACCCACGTAGGCTTGACTTTCTTCAAACAGTTTCGCACCTAAGTATACGACTGCGTGATCCACAGTGCTGTCCTGCATTTGTATTGTAGAAGCCCATGATAGTATTAAAAGCAACATTCTTCTTTCAGCCGTTCCGTAATTGTACTTAGCTGGAAACTGTATGGCTTTCGGGTGTATAACATGTACTCTGTCTCTTGTGAAATCAATTCGGACGGAAGGTACATCTGTTGCATACATCTAAGTTCAACGAAATTGAGGCCAAACGATTTCGTTGATGTAGCCTATAGCGCCATTTATTAATCCCTTTGAAACGTCAATATTGGGGGGGGGGGGGGGGATACAAATTAATTTGCGAGTTAGTTCACACCTGAGGCTTTCAGGAAAGTCCTCAACCTCCCCTCTATCCCCACCAGGGGCTGAGCATTAGCCATCTTAGATTTCAATGTTGCATAGTAAATTGTATTCTACCTCTTGAGACCTTTCATTTGATACCCATGTTGATGGGATTGATAAAACCTACGTTATCCGCCATTTTGTAGCGGCAGCCATCTTTGATTTCAATTTTTCATAGTATATTGTATTCTGCTTGTTGAGCAATTTCATTTGATACCCATATTGATGTTATTGATAAAACTTACGTTATCCGCCATTTTGTAGCGGCCGCCATCTTGGATTTAAATTTTTTATAGTATATTGTATTCTGCTTGTTGAGCCCTTTCATTTGATACCCATATTGATGGGATTGATAAAACCTACGTTTGCCGCCATTTTGTAGCGGCGGCCATCTTGAATTTATAATGATAATGAATAAACATAATTGTATTGTCACCAAAACCCAAAGTGTATACAAAATTTCAGATTAATCGGTTGACAAGTAGAGGGTGAAATTTGAATTACTAAATTTGACCCAAGAATAAATAATAAATAAAACAAACGGGGTGAGGTAAATAAAACCATTTAATAAAAAACATTCTACGAGGAAAAGTGACATTTAAGAAAAAACAGTTACAATCAAAAACATAAAAGTTTAAGAAAATTATAATAGTCACTGAAATTAAATAAACAAATACCATGGAGTACCAACCAACAGTACAGAACTTTTGAAGGATGCTCAACGTATAAATGAGTTCAGAGGTGATGGAAAGAACTCATTATCGTCATTCATCAGGGAAATAAACCCACTCCCGCCCCTTGTACAGGATCAGAATGTAAGGAACTATATCTTCGAAAGGGTAATTGTTAACAAAATCCAAAGACGAGCTTTAGACGTAATGAGGAGGTAAGAATATGTCATGGGAGCAATTAAACAAACACTGGTGGAAAATTTTGGAATTATCATTCTCTATACCATAATGTATTTTAGGCAAGATATTTTAATCTAGACAATTTTTTAGCCCGAGAATAATGAAAAGGTTGTTGTTGCGCCAAGCGACATCTTTGTAAGTCTATAAATAAATCTAAGAAATATTAAATTATCATAATGAATGATGAATGATGAATTTATAAATATTGAATTGTACTTAATAATACATGTATATTACCTTCATTTATTACTTACCTTAATTCATCTATTACAAGTTTTAAGATTTAGTCTAAGCAATTCCAAGAGCGGAATAAAAGAATCCGTGAATTCGAACGGACGCGTTTTTACTTTATTGGAATATAACTTTTTATCTACCGTGACAAGCAATTAAGCTTTGAATTATTCGCGCATTCCCAGTATATATCGGGTGATTTTTTAAGAGCTTGATAACTTTTTTAAAAAAAAAAACGCATAAAATTTGCAAAATCTCATCGGTTCTTTATTTGAAACGTTAGATTGGTTCATGACATTTACTTTTTGAAGATAATTTCATTTAAATGTTGACCGCGGC
>NW_017537028.1:142959-146004 GCF_001853355.1 Bactrocera latifrons
CTTTCTCTTTGACACCATGTCTGATATCCCACGTGATCTGTCAAATACTAATGCATGAAAATCCTAACCTCAAAAAAATCACCCGATATTTTTTCGCATCTCAAAAACGCTTGAGATTTTTCAGTTGTTAAGGGCTTTTTAAGTAATATAGATGCAAACTTAGCATAAGTTAAATACAAATGCAACAAAATCCAGAGAGCATTCTCTATTTTGAAAGCTGAAAAATTAATTCGCGAAAATATGAATCTATAATTCAAGTATGCCACCACAAAGATATTCTAGGCAACATCTACAGCGAGCTCATATACTCGTATTATATTTTCTAATTCTAAAAATAGGTAAATTCAACAACGACAAAAATGTCCTCAAAGGCAGGAAAATTACGAAAAAAATTTAGAACAAACACGGAATTTCGGGCAGTCTTTTAGACAAAATAATAATAATAATTTGTATAGCCAAAATATATACAGTTCGAACAAGTGTTCGTACTAATCAATCATATTAACGTCCAAGAACCAATTGACAAAAATTATAACGAGGAAGTCAATTTTCACATGAAGTATTAGTAACAATTACCAATGAAATAATTAATGTCTAATCGATACAGGTTCATCGATTTCACTTATGAATAGTAATAACTTGAAGTCATGGAACCGAATAATATCAAAACATCCAATTAAACTTAACTCGTTACGAAACGAAATAATAATGAGAACAATAACAACAAAATTTGAGTGTTATGAGCTGAATCGGGAGGAAGTTGAAAAATTACTGCAAAATTTAAATAAAGCTATTTCTAGCCTAATAAAATAATAGAATTGTTTATTTTACCAATTTCAAAAAAAAATTGATAGTTCGAGTAAAAAGAAATGGAGGGTAGTTATCGATTATCGTAGGTTAAATGAAAATATGATTGTTGACAAGTTTCCTATTTCTAATATAGAAAATATTTTAAATAAATTGGAAAGGTCACAATACTTTTCTGCAATTGATTAGGCTAAAGGATTCCATAAAATCCTCGTGAAAAAGGAAGACCGGCCTAAAACAGCATTTTCTGCACCATTCGGTCACTACGAATTCGTACGAATGCCTTTTGGTTTGAAGAATGCACCGGCAACTTTCCAAAGAATGGTGAATTTTGTCCTAAAGGATTTTAAAAATAAAATATGTGTCGTTTATATGAACGATATTCTCCTCTTTGGACATCTTTGATAAATTACATACAATTTTCAATGTTCTGAAAAAACACAATTTAAAAATCCAATTAGAGAAATGCAATTTTTTTTGTAAGCAAACAAATTTTTCTACAAATACTTACAACCCAAGGTGTTAAAGTAAACCCTGAAAAAACTGAAAGCATCGTGGAACTTAAGTTACCGAAAACACAAAAGAAAATTAAAGCTTTTTTTTTTTTTGGAAAAAATTATGCCAAAGTTGCACAACCTATGACCTCATGTTTGAAAAAGGATATGCAAGTTAATGCAAAAGATTAATTATATCAATTCGGAGCAGTACTACAACAGGATAATCACCCTGTGTGTTATGCCAGCAGAATTCTAAATGATCATGAGAAAAATTACTCTTCAACGAAAACAGAACTTTTAGTTGAATTATTTTCGTCCAGATCTGTATAGTGTAACCATACTTTTAACTTATAAACTGATCACCAACCAACCTTAAATGGCTTCATGCAAAAACACAATGTGAAGGTGTGAACCAAAGATGGGTGTTAAAGTTAGGAGAATATAATATGAGCATACAATATATCTAAGGTAAAGGTAATAAAGTGGCCCATTTTTTTAGCCGCATAATTTCGGATATTAATGAAACAAATACAATTGAGAATCAAGAAATTATAGAAAACAATTTTGAGGGGTCTTTGGATAATAATATAGATGAAAATAATATAGATACCACACGTTCACAACATGATAATTTTAATACTCATACTCAAAACAGTGGATAACCGTTTTAAAACACAAGTTATTTTTACGAACTCAAAGAACACTGAATTCGAAACAAAATTTGGCTAAAAGATTGTGTATATAACTCTACAAGATTTGGAACAAATTAGTGCCAGATATTTTAAGAAGAAATATCAAATCGGACAAAGTAGGAATTTACTCAGATCTAAATGATCATGACTATAATCGGTTGCAAATGGAAATTTTATAATATTATAGTGAAAGAGAAAGTGTAAAATTTGTTAAATGTAGTTTTCGGGCAAAGGATATGGTTAGCGAAGATGAAACTCAAAAATAAATACATAATTATCATAAATATGAAACAGGCCACAATGGAATTAATGGGTGTTATGATGAGATTAAAAAACTAATTTACTTTCCAAAAATGAAAGTTATTATTCAAAAATATATTAATAATTGTAACACACGTAAACTTATGATTTTAAATAATGAGTTTAATCAGTAAATGTCGAGATTTTTTTAAGAGAAAAACAAATAGATACTCATTTTGCTAAACCTAATAATCATGCTGATATAGAAAGATTACACAGCAGAATTAGCGAAAAAGTATTTCAAGTTATTGGAATGTTATAATAACTCTATTCATTCTATTACAGAAGCACTGCCGATAGATGTAATGAAAGGAAAAGAAGATAAAAACGTAATATATAGTACAATAGAGTGTTAGAGGCAAAACTTCATAGAATTCAGAAATTATTCAAAAACAGGGAAATTTTTATTAATACTAAGAAGGAGGGATATGTAAAGAATTATAAAAAAGTCAGACACAAAACTAAGCCGGATACAGAAAAACGAAACTCGAATATACATCCATAAATATTAAGAGAATAACGAAATTTGCAGATCAATAATGGCCCATACGACGATCAGTCTGGTACATGTCATAAAGGTGTTAAGAAAATCTTATATACCCAATTTCATTGAAATCGGTCGAGTACTTCCTGAGATATGGTTTTTGGTCCATAAGTGGGCGACGCCACGCCCGTTTTCACTTTAAAAAAAAAATCCTGTATGCAGCTTCCTTCTGACATTTCCTCCGTAAAATTTAGTGTTTCTGACG
>NW_017537028.1:146940-148145 GCF_001853355.1 Bactrocera latifrons
GAAAGTATTCGACGCAGTACCCGCCGGGGGAAGCAGAGGAAGAGGAAGACCTCCACTCCGTTGGAAGGGCCAAGTGGAGAAGGACCTGTCTTCACTTGGAATATCTAATTGGCGCCACGTAGCGAAAAGAAGAAACGACTGGCGCGCGGTTGTTATCTCGGCTATAATCGCGTAAACGGTGACTACGCCAATCAAGAAGAAGAAGATAGAAATACTCAAGACACGTATATAAGTTAAGCAGTAATAACTGCTGGTCACCCACGTAAAAGCATGACGAAAAGCTGTTAGGCAAGTGAGCACCGAACGCTGTGAGAGCGATCACTGTAGTTAACAGCTACTACTTTACATCCCAGTAGTTGTAAAGTAAGTGCGAACCAATTGCCGTAAGAGCGATCATTGGATAATAACAGCGAAGACATCATTCACACAAACCTAATTGTTGGAGAACTGCTACTTAGCATAGCCAATAGTTCGAAAACAAGCGTGGGCGAACTAATGTGAGAGCGATCAGTGCATTTAGCAGCAAACGGCTAAAATACAAGTTAATTGAATAATTTTGAGAGCAAACTGAGCAGCTAACAGAGAGATGTGACAGAGATCGAGGTTCAGCTTGTTCCAATTAGAATTAACAGCAGTGCGGTCTGTTGCAAATAGACCTTTTGACAGGACACGTTGATGGCTAAAGGAAAATAATATTTTAAGATCCTTTTGTAAAAATACTTTAATTTAATAAAGTTGATATTTAAAATTGAAAGTAAAATTAGAATTGGCGCCCAACGTGGGGCTAGCAAAATCTTTAGCCTCAGATTGATTAAAATTTTGGATTTCTTGAAATACTGAAAAGTTCCGAAAAACTGAAACTAACACGTGAACATTGCAGTCTGCTGACCAAAAAAGAACCCGCCCACAGAGGAGCTTAAACTACGTTTTTCATTTTGCTTTAAATTGGATGCTTTGGGACAAAAGCATGGAAAGCTAACCATTGCTGAAAAAATCACTGGGCTCTACCAATTTTTGAGACACCTGCTGTGATATCTTACGGCCTTGGCTCACCTTTAAAAAAAATTTTATGGATATAGCAAACTAAACAACGTTCTAACAGAAAGTAAATTACGTAAGTGACTTGCTCAGTGCCTTTTTTCTTAATAAATATATTTAAATACTATGATCATCATTGGAATTCGATGTATTTTTGAAACTTTTTT
>NW_017537028.1:149167-150634 GCF_001853355.1 Bactrocera latifrons
ACTGTTCTTAACTTTAAGGCTATAGTGGCAAGATTAGATTTCACGTACGCTGATAAGCGACCAATATATTTAATTGAACAGGAGCTAAGTACCTTGAGGCAAGGATATCTGACAGTGTTGAATTTCTACGACGAAGTAGAATGAAAGCTTACGTTGCTTACCAATAAAACTATCATGACATATGAAAGTCACGTAGCTAACTCAATAAATGATAAATATAGGTTAGATGCATTACGTGTATTTGTCTCTGGCCTTAGGAAGCCCCTTTGCGATATACTATTTTCCAGTCGTCCAACAGATTTGCCTTCTGCTTTGGCACTTGCCCAGGAAGTAGAAGCAAATCTTGAACGAGACATGTTTGCATCACTCTTCAGGTAAGAGAATAGATGAGACCAAGAGCAACCAAAAAGAATCACGTAGCGGTCATAAAAACCCCTACTTCCAAAATAGACAAGAAAATCGCAATCTTTCGAGTAATAATAGAGATCAGGGCACCGAACCAATGGACATAGATCCATCCACATCTGGTTTCCGCCGCTCAACGAAGTTCGAGCACCACAATCCCATAAGAAATTTTTTACAGCAAAATAAGTCCCAAAATATGCACGTCTCTAATATTCGGCAAATCCCTTTTAATACAGGCAATCAAGGTCAGCAAATTAAGCGACCTCCTGTATCAGACAGAAGTACTGGTCCAAAAGTCCAGAGAATCCACCACATATCAGATACATCGGAAGATGTAGCAACAAAAACTATGTACGATAGTATTGTGGAACGGGAAATCGAAGATATCGAAGAAATTAATCTTTTAGAAAGGGTGCCCAGCTCACTTGGGTCAAACGAACAATAGGAGTTGAGGGCAAAGAGATAAAAATGTTAATGGACACAGGAGCTTAAAAAAGCTTTATAAAGCCCTTACTGAATTAAAAGGCATTGTGCCTTTAATGAGACCGTTCGTAGTAAAATCAGTTCACGGCGAGAGCAAAGTAGGGCAAAAATGTAAAATTAACTTGTTTGGCATAAATTCAGATTTTATAATATTAGAAAATTTAATAAGCTTTGACGCGATAATTGGGCTTGACCTGCTAACGCAAGTCAATGCAGTCGTGGACCTGCAAAAAGGTGAAATACTTCATGATTTTGGAATTGAAAAATTATATTTTATAAAAATTGACCACTAATGCTTTGAAAATTCACCAGGAAAGTGTACCTCTTGCCATAAGGGAGGATTTTTCAAATATGATTAAAAAAAGATCACAGGCTTTCGCCGATCCGAACGAATCACTGCCATATAACACAAATGTAGTAGCTAGGATTCGTACAAAACATGAAGAACCGATTTATTCTAAAATGTATCCATATCCAATGGGGGTAGTTGACTTTGTTAACAATGAAATAAAAGAGCTTTTACGAAATGGTATTATAAGACGATCTACGTCTCCCTACAATAACCCCATTTGGGTCGTG
>NW_017537028.1:152833-156507 GCF_001853355.1 Bactrocera latifrons
TATTCTATGTGCGACACTGTAATTGGTCAGACGTTTATGCAATAATATTGTTGTGATAACCTATCAAATCATACAAATGAAATTAATTTAGGCATTATTGTTGAGGATCGCGGACGTCTCTCATTTAGAAGGGGAGGAATTACGAAAAGCTGTTAGGCAAGTGAGCACCGAACGCTGTGAGAGTGATCACTGTAGTTAACAGCTACTACTTTACATCTCAGTAGTTGTAAAGCAAGTGCAAACCAATTGCCGTGAGAGCGATCATTGGATAACAACAGCGAAGACATCATTCACACAAACCTAATTGTTGGAGAACTGCGACTTAGCTTAGCCAATAGTTCGAAAACAAACGTGGGCGAACTAATGTGAGAGCGATCAGTGCATTTAGCAGCAAACGACTCCAATACAAGTTAATTGAATAATTGGGAGAGCAAACTAAGCACCTAACAGAGAGATGTGGGAGAGAGCGAGGTTCAGCTTGTTCCAATTAGAATTAACAGCAGTGCGGTCTGTTGCAAATAGACCTTTTGGCAGTTGATTGCTAAAGGAAAATAGTATTTTAAGATCCTTTTGTAAAAATACTTTAATTTAATAAAGTTGATATTTAAAATTGAAAGTAAAATTATAATTTATACCACACAATATTCGTAATTGTAAAATCTCTTATAATATATATACATATGTGTTTATTCGAATTTAGCCTTCAGTCTGAAATAAACTGTACGACTAAAAGGTTATGAGCCCAGTCGAGTTTCGAAAAAATCATGTTGACTAAAATTTGATTATTGTACGTGGAAGCGGCTGATTAATTAGCGTGTTAAATTCAATAAAAATAGAAAACTATAATTTAAAATTGTGAAAAAAAAACGAATAACTTAAAGAGACGATTGAGAAGCTGGATGACATCAATTACAGTGCGTGGGTCGTAGAGATGAAAAACATTTCTCTTAAAGTCTCAGTCGTAACGTAAAAGACGAAGAAGACAGATGCTGGTCGTGTGGTCGCCGTGGACCATTTCAAAGAATTGTCAAAGAAAATTTTGCGAAAAAAACGAGTCAAAAAAAGATCAAAGAAAACGGATATGAAAGAGTCGACAAAGATAGAAAAAAGTCGGCACTTTTGTGTTGTGATAAATCAAGTTTCACAAAATTCGAACGGCATACAAGAAAATTGTTTAAGGTGGAAACAATTATATTGTAGCAAGTGGTCGCGGTACAGTGCGATTAAATTGGCGTGAAAGTGCAGTTGACTTTGTGAACGTACGCTATGTGGAAGCAAAAGTAATATAGAAGGGTTCAGTTTCAAGTTTGAACATGAAAGTGTGAGTATTCAAAATCAAGACGCTGAAGTGATCTTAATGGCTAAAGAGCAGTAAGATATGTTTTTATTAGAGACAAACGACAACAAGTGTTTTAGTGCACAGTCTAATTTGACTGATAACAAAAATAAAATAAAAGAATTAATAATGAAGTGGCACAATAGGTTTGGACATTTAAACTTTGGTAGTCTAAACAAAATGATTAGTAAGAATGTGGTGAATGGTTTGAAAACAGCAAACATTTACAGTGATTTGAAGAATCATATATGTGAACCCTGCGCAAAGAGTAAGATATGTGTAAAACCATTTCCAAAGAAATCTCAAAATCGCTGGATCTGGGTCATACAGACATCTGCGGACTAATGAATAAATTCTCACAAGGAGGAGCGCGGTATTTTTTAACATTCATTGCCGACAAATCGCGATATACGTATGTACTTAAGTTTCTAGAAAACTCGTGACGAAGTACTAAAAAAATATAAAGTGTTCAAGACATTCGCTGAGAAGCAGACTGACAAAAAAAATAAATAAAGTGGCCGCGAAACGTCAACGGACATAAGTATTTGAGTGGCGCGTTTTACAAACTCCTGGCAAGCAATGGTATTAAAAGGCAGCTGACTGTACCGCACACACCTCAACAAAATGGTGTAGCTGAGCACGAGAACAGAACATTGGTTAAGATGGCGCAGTATGATTATACCTGCTGGTTTGAATGATTGCTTCTGATCAGAAGCTATTAAAACGGCACCATACCTCAGGAACCGTTCGGGAACATCTGCTTTAGAGAACATGGCACCATTCGAGGCGTGGTCTGGCAAAATCCAACGGTGAGCCATCCGAGAGTATTCGGAATCAAAGCTATAGTTTTGGTTGGCTAATCAGAGTAAGCAACGCCATATCGTTTATACGATCCGAGTACAGGAAAGATAACAGTAGCATGTGACGTAGTTTTTCTTGAAATATTCTTTGCAGATGACAGTTTAAAGCGTGTTACGAAAGAAGAAAATATGGAAAACGATGATGCCGACTGTGATTCGCCTGATGGAGTTTTGTCTGAAGAACACAATGAGGACGAGTCAAATATTATATCAAGAGGGGTCCTGGGCGACCAAAGCTGATCCGTACAGAAAATCCAGGGCGTCTAAGCAAGCAGTATAACATTTTGAATGTTATGAAAACTGATTATGTGGAAGTACCAGAAATAGTAACTTCGGCCTTTAAGTCTGATCATGTCATGGAAGGCATCGATGCAGAAAGAGATGGGGAGTCTAGAGAACAATAAAACATTATCGTTGGAGGATCTTCCAAAGGCCAAAAAGGCGATCGGTTTTAAATGGGTATTTTCAGCAAAGCGTGACAAGCATGGAACAATCGCTCGTTTTAAGTCTCGTCTAGTGCAAAAAGGCTGTGGCAAAAAAATCGGTGTAGACTACACTGAAACATTT
This sequence comes from Bactrocera latifrons, assembly GCF_001853355.1. Classification (NCBI taxonomy): domain Eukaryota; kingdom Metazoa; phylum Arthropoda; class Insecta; order Diptera; family Tephritidae; genus Bactrocera; species Bactrocera latifrons. The sequence goes on from NW_017537028.1 coordinate 155,597, forward strand.
CTCTTGTGGCATGGTATTCAACAATACGTCTAGCAATTGCCACAGCGATTGATAAAGGTATGTATATGCACCAAATTGTGTCGATATGTCCTCTGCTTATCTCAACAGTGAACTGCGAGATGTGGTGTAGATGAGACAACCAGAGAGATTTGAAGACCAAAATCCTGGGGGTGTGCTCAAGCTTCAATAGCGACCGAATTCTATGTAGTTGATGGCGGTCAGCGGAGGCATTTTCTTGGTGTGGGAAGAGAAGGAGAAGGAGTAAATGGCAACGTTTCTGTTGGTTTCTAACAGTATACTGGAAACCTACTCTACGAGTATGGTCTGAGTAACTGCAAGCCGATTCGAGGTTATGTGTGACAATGATGAGTGTCCGCGAGCAAATCAAGCAAGATATCAATCTCTGATAGGTTCACTGCTGTATCTAGCCATTGCAAACCAGCCAGATATTTTACACACTGTTACGAAGCTTTCACAACGTAATGCAAATCCTCATAAGGAACATGAGGTGGATGCCAAGCAAGTTTTGCGATACCTTAAGGGCACTGCTGAACTGAGTCTGCACTACCAACGTGAGCAATGTTTGGCAAAAGATTGTAACAACGTAATTGAAATTAATGATTGTACATTATTGTTAAAAAATTTAAAAACAACACATGTAATACAAACATGTTTAATCTAACTGGAAATAACCTAATACTCGTATTCTTTATTAATTGTTCCATTGAAATAGAAAATAGACTATGGAAAAATAATAATAACATTTCAAGCAAACTATATAATACACCTAATTCTGTTTTTACACGAATTATTTTTACACGAATTTGAAATAACACGAGTAAATACGAAAAAATATTTGTATTTTTACACGACATAATTTGAAATAACACGAATACAAAAAAAACAAAATT
>NW_017537028.1:158952-165621 GCF_001853355.1 Bactrocera latifrons
AACTACAACAATATTTTTTTTATATTATTTAGTCTAATTTTAACTTATTTTTTGAGGTCTAGAACCAATCTATTATTTTTGTACTTGGCCAGTATCTTTTTTTACACGATTTTTTTTTACACGAATTTCTCGGGAACCATTCTATCGTGTAAAAACAGAATTAGGTGTATATCWATGATGTTAAAGACATAGAGAATCAAAATGAAAAATTAATGTTTGATGATATTTTATTATTATTAAATTTTAAAATATTGAAGAAATTAACGAATTAAGTTTTATCAGGAAACAACACTAAATATATTTATCAGCATTTATTATATTTTTAATAATTATTATTGTACTTATCTCAAGAGAGTCTTACACCAAACGGGGGAGAAGTTACTTCACAGACTGCAACCATTATAACAATGCATTCCATTATAAGATATTTTAAATACTGATATTTTGATGATTGATAAAAAATGTATTTTGGTGCTATACCAGAGCGACATTTTAAATAAATATTTGTTTTTTGATAGTTAATAATTCGTAAGGTCGTATTTAGAATTTTTGAATGGCAGCGTTCTAAATATATGTATATAAGTGAAACTTTAAATATGTTTTTTGCGAAACCAAATTTTTCAAAATTGTTGATATCATCATTAAAACTGAGTATTGTTGAGTACATTTACTATACAATGACCTACGATCTTTTTGTTTGGTGGAAAATTGTAGATTTGGCATTTAAAGCACTACCATTTTTTTTAACCAAAATAGCTAACTTTTTTTTGGGACCTACGCCATTTTGTTAAAATCATACGTCATTGTATAGGAAATATCTTTAGCTTTAATAATCTTTTTGAATTTTTTTATTCCAGGTACTCATTCGGCCGGAATCATATCAGCAGTTGGATCACTTTTTTGGCACCTCCGAAGACAGCACATAACTCTGCTATTTTTCAATAGTTTTGTAAAAAAAATCTTAAAATATAGCTGAAAATATACATTATTATGTCCAAAGAATTTCGAAACATTCAATCGAGTACTTTTTTAAACACACCCACGAAAACCACGGGTTACACTTGTATAGCCCTTTAAATTAACCTATTAGTAATAAATTAACGGATATAAATATATATAAGTTTTCCAAAACAAATTTTTTTAATTATAATTTCTTCGTTCGTTTAAATCAAAATCAGCTCAAATTGGTTTATAGCAGTTATAAAATATAAAATTTTCTTTACGATGTCCAATGTATAGTTAATAATAACAATGTCACATGTAAGCTGTATATTGAGATACGAAGTTAGATTTTTATACTCCTTAATGTGTTTTCAAATTTTTCTTAAAATTTGTTATTTAATTAGGTTATATCATAGACTATGTAATTTAGTTTTATTGCTGCATTTTACTTCGTATCCGCTGAAATTATATTAAAATCATTTTCAAATGAGATAAATTACCATGATCTGTAATAAATATACAGTGCAGGTCGACTCCTAGCTGGGGCATCTTGGGTAACGCTTAAAGATCTGCTAGCTGAACTGGACCTTAGCATTGACTTGGACTATGAATAGAAATATGTGTTTCGTGAGAGATAACACTGGAACCATTAAAGGTGACTATCTATCCGGGGCCATTTTAACAATGAAATTTGTTGAGATAATATACGAGGAAAAAAAAGAAATCAGGTGGTTAAGGGAGTTATGGACCTATCACTCGCTTACACCACCAAAGAGGTCGGTGCAACTTCTGTCTCAGGTAAGACGGGGCAAATCGGTAGGAATCTACAGAATACGCACAGCGCTAGGGCAACAGCATGAGGCGGAATCGCTAGTACTATTAGGGGAACTAGGTTGAAGTGATGGGCAGCACTACCAATACGAAAGACGCAAATAAGAAGTTCATAACTCCGACCAGAAAGGATAAGTAAGACCACCGCTTGGCAGCCAAATTTGTGGAGCGCTACCGTGACAGACACGCCAAGCAAGATTTATGTTCAGCATGCCAGTACGCTCGAATGGACCAGAAGGATGATGAGCGAAGTTAGTGTCGGTGTACCAAACAGGCAATGGTAAATGATAATACAACGGCAAAAACTATTGGCTGCGGTCATTTCCGCGACCAGAGGGAATCCTGAGCCACCTCCAAAGTGCGAAAAGACCGGGTGGCATCATAGGATTTTGAAGCTCGTAAGATAAACTTCTGAATGATCGGCAGCTTTCTACAAAGAAGCAGTATCTAGTGCGATAGATGTATGTAAAAAAAGCCACATTGGAAATTATGGTGGATCCTCCACTGCGCCCTCGAGTTCGCGCGTTATCGACCGAACCTCCTTCTGCGGGAGAAATTGAGGGGATTGTAAGTTACTGTAATCCCTCGCTCCCTACGCATGACTGGCGGGTTATACGGCACGGAGAGGATGACTCTGCGGAATCCGTCTATAGTCTGGAACAACTGTTTGAGGAAAGAGGGACGCGAAGAAGCAGGGCAAAACTTTCTCAGGTTAATCTCAATCTCGAAAATGAACTGCTCCTTCTGGAACGAGACGGAGTCAATGTCGTCCTGATCTAGGAACCATGGCTGAGCGATTATGAATTTACCATAAACAAAGATACTTTTATAGGCAACAGAGATAACCCACCCACGTTTGTAAAGGCGGTCCTAGACCCAATCTTAGCCTCAAACGCAATGGCACCTCTAATGTTAGATTGGAGTGTTCTAAAAGACCATTAAATTTCCAACCACAGATACATCGGATTCGGACTGTCGTGTAAGGAAATATATAGGATCATAGCTGTTCAGGAAAACCGACTGGGGTCTATGTTGCAGGTAGCTACGACTAGCCCTTCCTACCACGACAGAAGAGAGTTCCTTTCTTTGGAGCGATGCACAAGTGCGTCGAAGCCTTCAGCGCTGCTTGTAAAGCTTTCCTATAGAACTTTGGTCCAATTACTTCAACAAGTGGCAGAAACCTCATTGGTGGATACTGGAACATGGCATTACCGAAGGGCGACGGATGGTCACTGGTCATCTGTGTTAAGTTTAGGGTGGCGTTCATTACGAAGGCCGGTAAGATATCACGTGTGTAAATCAGAACTTTAGGCCAATCGTTTTTACCGAATACGTTAGAGAGACTGATGGATTTGCGCAAAGGTCAGTGGCATAACGGAATGTAAACAGCGGCACTCCACAAAGGAGAGATCTCTCGCCACTTCTCTGGATCATTTTTGTTAATGATCTTTTCTAAAAGAAACCGTTTATGAGCTAACTTAGAGGAACCATAGCATCGAAAGCAACTGGGCTGCTGAAAATAGCCTCTCCAAAAATCCTAGTAAGACAAACTGGTTTTATTCACTTCTTCGGCCTGTTGATAGCGTTAAGTATTGAGCGCTTATTCTAGGCAAGATACTATCGTGGATTCTCAACAAAGAGAAAATAGTAGGGAAAGCTTCGGTTGCCTTGTTCTACTGCAGGGAGCCATTGACAAAAGGCAGTTCTTTAGACACTTGAAATCATAGCTAAGCCTAAAATGTTGTACGGATTTTTTGTATGGTGAACTGCCCTCATGAAAAAATTGTCAAGTTGTTCAACCACGAACCACACTAATTATGGTACTATACGCCATACTGGACATAGCCCCGGTGGACATAGCCGCAAGGTCTCTCAGACTGAGAATATGGGCACTTAGATGAGCATTATGAAATCCTCGGGCAACTTGATTTCATTTCACGGTCGGAGCAGGAGTACATTGTTGGAAACTTTCCATCAACTTCAGTTGTAAGCTTCCTGAACACTGCATGATTTGTTCTTAGCCTAGCCACAAAGATTTTACCAATAGCTCAATAGTCTCAACCTGGTTTGGTATTTCATATAGGGCAATTTTCTCTAGTGCGTTGTATTCAACATAATGTTTAAAAAAGTAATACGTGGAGAGGTCAAAGATGAACGAGGCCAAGACAACTTAGCTAAAGGCCACACACAATGATTCCTCGCTTCTTTTGAACTAAGAAAAGATCCTTCCCGATTTAAACGGAGTTGATGATTGTGCTCAACGTCATTATTCGTAACCGTATGAGTTTCGCAGGGATCCTACAAATTTGTACATGGCGTCGAATAGGCATATGCTATCAGTGCTGTCGAAGGGGATTTGAAATTGACGTGTATCTATGTATGTCGATCAGTTTGTCAAGAGTCTTCCTTAGGAATTGGCGTATTGTAAAAATCTAGTCTATAGTGAATTTGATAGGTGTAAAGCCACACTGATAATATCCAATCAATTTATTTACATTAGGCTCAAGTCCAACTCATACTGTCCGAAGAACCTTATAAGCGATATTAAAAAATTGATTAGGCGATAGTTAGCGCAGACTGCGGTATCTCTCTAAGCAGCTAGAACATGCACGTTTACAGTACCACGCCACCGGCTTAGAAAAGCTCTCGTCTTTCTGCCTCTCTTTTTTTTTTTGTCAAAAAGACATTTCTCTCCCACATGCGTTTTTTACAGGCTTCGTCAGGGAAGCTTTGAACGCAGAGTTTTTATCTAAAGTAATGGCGTGGCATTCACCACCATACCAAGTGCAGCCATGTCTCATCCATCGCATTTGCTGGAGTACAGAGATGTCGGCTTTATATTTTTCAAAGACATTCACCAGTTGGATACCGGCATCTTCCCTAGAGAATGTCCTGACATTTCAGGTGCAAATCAGTAAATCGTTTCTTTGTGAGTTTGCTGTAGTCCTTAAAGTTTCCGAAGATAAATATTCGTGTTTATTTCATGGGGATCACATATTTTAGAGGCGGGTCCCAAACCCAGCCAGGGAGAAAGGTTTCGTTGATCACAACGCTTACACCAATACAAATGCGCCCGCTTGCAGCCGGACCTCCTCCCCCATATTCTGGAAAAGCAATTGACGACATGAATAAAGCAAAACCTTCTATAACCATAGTAGCTTGTAAAATAACCACTTCATTATTTTCGTGATTCAAGTGTCACCGAACATTTTATACTTTCGCATGACAAGTTTCATCAAGATATCTCAATTTTTACTCAAGGTTCAGCTTGCACGGACGGAAAGACAGACATCCGGATTTCAACTCTACTCGTCACCCTGATCACTTTGGTATATGTAACCATACACATATCTGACGATCGACGAACGGTATATCGTTCTTAACTACTTTATTGCGAGAGTATAAAAATGATACCCTCTGAATTACACGAAAATATCTGAGAGATTTACCGATATTTTCGGTGAAAAATTAGATTAGGTTAGGCACTGAGTTCCGATCCGATCACGACAATTCTTCCACAAGGGATACCTCAGCTCAAATACCGTATTTGTGTAAAGTTTTATTCCGCTATCATCATTGGTACCTAATGTATATATTATACAGAGCAGGCATCAGATGGAATTCAAAATAGCGTTATATTGGAAGAAGGCGTGGTTGTGAAAAGATTTCACCCATTTTTCGTATATGTCATCAGGGTGTTAAGAAAATATTATATACCGAATTTCATTGAAATCGGTCAAGTAGTTCCTGAGATATGGTTTTTGGTCCACAAGTGGGCGACGCTACGCCCATTTTCAATTTTTAAAAAAAGCCTGCGTCCAGCTTCCGTAAAATTTAGTGTTTCTGACGTTTTTTGTTAGTCGGATAACGCACTTTTAGTGATTTTCAACATAACCTTTGTATGGGAGATGGGCGTGGTTATTATCCGATTTCTTCCAGTTTTGAACTGTATATGGAAATGCCTGAATGAAACAACTCGGTAGAGTTTGGTTGACATAGCTATAGTAGTTTCCGAGATATGTATGTACAAAACACTTAGTAGGGGGCGGGGCCACGCCCACTTTTCCAAAAAAATTAAGTCCAAATATGCTCCTCTCTAATGTGATCCTTTGTGCCAAATTTCCCTTTAATATCTTCATTTATGGCGTAGTTATGCCACTTTATAGGTTTTCGGTTTTCGCCATTTTGTGGGCGTGGTAGTGGGCCGATTTTGCCCATCTTCGAACCTAACTTTCTTATGGAGCCAAGAAATGCGTGTATCAAGGTTCATCATGATATCTCAATTTTTACTCAAGTTAAAGCTTCCACGGACGGACGGACGGACAGATGGACGAACGGACAGACAGACATCCGGATTTCAACTCTACTCGTCACCCTGATCACTCTGGTATATATATATCAGACTCTTTAAGTTTTAGGACTTACAAACAACCGTTATGTGAACAAAACTATAATACTCTCTTTGTTGCGAGAGTATAAATATAAATGACAAAGTTGTTTTTTATCATGACAACAAAAACAACGGATAAATACTAAAATCGCAACATAATAAACATTTTTACTTTTATTATAGAATTTCTATATGCATAATAAAACAGTTTAACAAATCTCCGAAAAATGGATCGAAAATATATGGTTAAAAAACAGCCACCAAATCTGAAAAGTAACTGATAGTAAGATAGTAGATAAGTATATGTGAAAATGAACTTTTAAGAAAAAAAATGTTTTCAACAAAACAAAGAAATTCGAGTTTATATTTATTTTTATTATAGAATAGAAAAATAAAAGAAGGTATCTTTGGCACCACGGTCGGAAAATTCAGCCTCCACGAGGAAACATCCCCAAATGGGTTGAGGCTGATCGACTTCGCCGGGGCCCGAAATATGGTTATCTGTA
>NW_017537028.1:167851-180440 GCF_001853355.1 Bactrocera latifrons
CTCCAGCTCTGAAAGTATTCGACGCAGTACCCGCCGGGGGAAGCAGAGGAAGAGGAAGACCTCCACTCCGTTGGAAGGACCAAGTGGAGAAGGACATGGCTTCGCTTGGAATATTCAATTGGCGCCACGTAGCGAAAAGAAAACGACTGGCGCGCTGTTGTTAACTCGGCTATAATCGCGTAAGCGGTGTCTACGCCAATTAAGAAGAAGAGGAAGAAAAATAATAACAATAAGTGTTGACGCCGCCCGCCCAATTTCCTTTGCCACGGCTGTATCGGCAGAGCAATCTTTTATTTTCTTCTTTTCTAAGTTTTAATTCGAACGCAACCAAACATTAACTGGTAAAAAGTTGCGCCCTCTGTCTATTTTTTTTTTTGTTTTTTTTTTGCGACAGCTCACCGATCCAGACGTCGTAAGTGTGTTTCCAATTTGTTATAATTAAATACATGTATTATAAGAAACCTTTTGTTTTTATTCAATATTTCTGTGGAATTCCGTGCTCCACCACCCGAATTATTAATAAGATTTCTAATTATAAAATATATAAAAATATTTAAATAATTCTTAACCTACATGTGCAATAAGTATATTTAAACTTCGGAGTTTTAATTTTAATGTTGATTTTTTAAAGTCATTCTCAAGCGGGAATTCTTTAATTTTATTGACGTGTTGATCATTAGTTGATGTTGGCCGTTCTCTACGTGGTTCGTCGTCAACGCGTTCTCAACCCTCTTGGAATTACTTGTACCAATCAAATACCCTTGTTCGTGACGAACAATTATCACCGAAGTCCTGTTCCAACATTCTAAACGTGTCGGCACCAGAAATCTGATTCCGCACACAAATTTAAGTGGAACTTCTTTGTTAAGTAATTTCACTCATCGTAAAAATCGCCGAATCGCCGAAAAAAAGAGCGTATATGTACTAAACACTAATGATTATTTTGATGTAACATTCGGCAAACTGAAAAGAATTATTTTATTTAAGCATGAACTGTGAATAAATTAACAGACCAGGAAACTAAGGGAACTGGCTTCTTTGGCCTTCGTCCCACTTTGTATAGATACTTATTAATTTACGTATGTTTCCATTTCAATTCTGAATTAATTTTAATAGTATTGGAGGTAGATGTCTCTTATTACTTTCGAAGTCCAGTGTTGCTATACTATACTTGAAGGTGTGTACAAATCAACATTTTGCGATGAGTTGTTGTTGCAGTTTATTAATTGTTGCATGGTTGTTGATATCGCTGCTTGTCCCTTTCCCCTGTCCTATGTTTTCTATTTCTATTTTATACACACCTCGCTCCAGGGCTTTTCGTCCAATTTGTCGCATAGCATCTTAAAGCAAGCGCGGAGGATTGCTCTGCTTCTGCTATGTCTTCTTTTGTGGTGATATCGTCCAGATCCCGAACCTCAAATGTGGTTTTTTGCTTCAGAGATTTAATTTGTGCCAGATCTATCTCTTCTCTGTATTCTTCAATGCTTCTTGTTTGTAGTTTTCTTAATTCAAGCATATTCTCTCCTTTGGCTGACTTTCTTACTCTTGAGACATTTTTTCCAAGCTTCTGTAGTGTCGCATTCGTTTTAACCTTTCGAAGAATATCACCGTACGTTATTTCACCAGTTTTGCAATTAAGATGGTATCGAGTCGAAGACGTTGTGTCATGCCTCTATTCTTCTTACTCTACCGTGTCCTGCGCTGGACCCAGCCTTCCTCCGCACATCTCGCACAGGGCTATACACCGGTAGCACTTTTACAGGCGATCTAGCTAATCGCGAAGCCTTCTTAAAAGGATCCATCTCTGCGTATTCGCCGTTTTTGTTGCTGCTATTGTTGTTGTCATCATTTGTTTTTTCCATTGTTTTCTCTATTTATCAGTTTCACCAGCGCATCGCGTGTAGGGGGCAGGCTGAAATAGGCAGCAATGGGTGTACCCTCGGAGATGATGCTCCTACCCCAGATCGCTTTACCAGTCACGGAATACGCGGACGTACCGACCCTCGCCCGGCGCAACACAGTATACTAGATCCAAGGCCCGAAGTGGCTGGTTTCTGATTCACATGTTGCTAGCATTTCGGACGAGCAAGCTCACATCACCTTATCTGCACCATCAGTGGGAAACAGCTGATGCATGGTGGGGGGACACCTACTTTTGGAAGACGGGATCGACTCGCCTCCGTCGCAGGGATTTCATCGGCTTAGATAGCTTTTATACCGCATGCTCCACTCTTGCCGCTGCTCGTCGGGGATCGCTTATTCGGTATAACTTATTTCGGAACTATGTTGCTACTACAGACCGTCCGGCAATCGGCGACCCCGGTAGCTCAGAGATCAGCTGAAAATCCTGGTCCCACTATAACCAAGACCAACGGCCCAATCTATGTTATAAAATATGGGAATAAAACTGATGTCCCTATTATTTTTTCCAATACCGTATATATATTAGTGTGTCCCTTATTTTTTAAAGTTTTAAATTTCTATCGCATAGATCAGCTGAAAAGCCTGGTCCCATTAGAACCCAGACCAACGGGGTAATCTATGTGGTAGTGGAGTTAAGAAGCAATAAGAACTGTGTGTTTCTTAGTTGGTGACGTAAATTATCAAATAATGGGCGCAAATTTACCGTCTAAGCGCCAAGTTCTTGCATTACTTTTTTAACATTCGCGAAGACAAATTGACTGTTAGGGAACGCGCCGATCTCGTCATTCGGGAGAGCATTTTATTTCGGGAAAAGCTTGAATCCCTAACAGAGCTATACATAACTGTGTAAAAAATTTGTAGATCTTCACCATGCTTGAAGGGAGTTGCACAAAATTCCTAAAAAAAGATACAATATATTTACAATTTACACTTATTTAATATACATATATATGTATGTAGTACAGGCTGATGGTTCGGATCTGATGAAAATTGAAGAATATAAGATATTTTTACAAAAACAAAGAGAACCAGGGCGTCCAGGGTGTTTAGCGGGAACATTAAATGAAGAGAAAAAAAGATGTGAGCAAATGTGTCTCGGAGGCTTATCGCCATCTGTTACTGCGAAAGATTCTATTCAAATTCAAGTGCATCACGATCAACTTACCAGCTCAGATGAAAGCCTTGAGGAACTCTTGGCATCCACCAATCACATTTTAGGTTCTGAAGCTACTACGAAAAGGGGAAAGAAAAACTTTATCTTGCCCAAGTTATTCGCAGTTTCAGATAGATGTAAATTAGATCAATCGATATAAATATATATTAGTTTTTAACCTCTTTATAATAAAAACCAAAGAAGATTTTTGTCAAATCAGCTTGGCACTCAATATATGAAAAAAAATTTAATATTTTAATTGATTTAGCTAACGGAAAGGGTAAAAAAACAATAATTTTCAAGTTCTGTCGACGCGGGTTAACGTTGACGTAGGAAAATTAATTAATTGCACTATGTAAGTCTGGGTACTTTAAAACGGAATAGAAGGATTCATTTCGATATCTAAAATAAAAAAATATCTAAAAAAAATGTTCTTCAATATAAGGGACACCCTAATATATATACCGAAGAATAACCCCTACATTGTGTTCAAGCCAAACAAATACTCCTCTGCAACACTCCCGTATATTCCGAAAAGTAATAGAGACGTAATGCAGAGGAGAAACAACCGCGCTAACTTCATACCACATACAGATGTCAAGAAAAAAGAGAATGTAAAACACACAGAAAATGATTTCACCCACGCAAATAAATGTATTTAATGTCAAGTGACCACATGAAAAAACAACATAATCAACCCAACCAACAATCCACTTAGATACGGATACACCCAAAACATATCCAAAATTGGACGAATTATACAAACCCGCAACAGGTTATATTTACAATTAAAGTAACATACAATTATATCCACAAAATACAAAAAAAAAACATTGCTTACATACACCCACATATGTATATACATAATATATATACCCAAATTTGAATACCATTCCCACATGTATACGCATAATAAATGATCACATTGAATTTTAACCGTTCACACTTCTTCTTCCTTATTGGCGTGGAAACCGCTTACGCGGTTATAGCCGAGTTAACAACAGCGCGCCAGTCATTTCTTCGTTTCGCTGCTTGGGCTAATTGGAGGTTCCAAGCGAAGCCGAGTCCTTCCAACAGAGTGGAGGCTTTCCTCTGCTTCCCCGACGAGTACTGCGTCGAATACTTTCAGAGCTGTAGTGTTTTTCGGACAACATGACCTAGCCAGTGTAGACGCTCAATGTCGTCGTATATCTCATATAGCTCATCGTTCTATCGAATGCGATATTCGCCGTGGACAACCCGCAAACGATCATAAATCTTTCGCAGAACTTTTCTCTCAAAAACTGGCAACTTCGACTCATCAGTTCTTGCCATATAGCAGGACGTAAATAGTGAGTGACTTATAGAGTTTTTTTTGTTCGTCGAGAGAGGACTTTGCTTCTCTATTGAATACTCAGTCCAAAGTAGCACCTGTTTTCAAGAGGTATGCTGCATTGGATTTCGATGCTGACGATGCTGGTGTTGATTCTGGTTCCTAAATAGACGAAATTACCTACGACTTCGAAGTTATGACTCTCAGCAGTGACCCATTCTTTAGTTGACTGTCGACGCGGATAGACGTGCGTGCGCATCGTTGTGATATTTTTCTCTTGTATTTTTTTTGGGTGATTTTCATTTTTGCGATTTCCCTTTGTGCGGTCGTTTGTTTACGAAGTTTAGCTGGCACCGTTACTGCCTGGCGCGTTTGCGGTGTTATTGTTAGTGCGATCGTAGATAGCGAAGGTGAGTGACCGCGAGTGTTTTGTGCGGGTACACATTTTTCTGCTTTTTTGTATACTGAATATAACGGTAAATAATTTTAGTATTACTTGTTATTATACGGACAACGTGGTCATCCACGTTGTTATTATTGGCGGAAGCTTCGCACGGTTCCAGTGTAGCTCCGTGTTGGCACTCTTGCTGCCTGGACTGCCTGCCAGTTGTTCTGTGCTAAGCATCTGGCGTTTAGTTGGGTTCAGTGTCAGGGGAGTATGGACAGGATTGCCCAAAGGGTGCAAACGTCTGTCCAGCGTTGGAGATTGCGACTCCTGTGAGGACCAACGGTTATAAAAGCGAACCGTTTAGCCCATGGTGCGATTCGGCTCAGTACCACATCGGTCGACTCCGGACCGTTACGGGGACATTGTCCGTCCGGCGTCCAATTGAGTGGCCTTAACCCGACCACTGGTTGAGGTTATGGGCTGTGCCACTGCGAGCACGTTATAATCGACCGCTTGGGCGGTCGCTTTTACTGAGCGGGCCTTCGCGTGGGTCGCACTTTTCAGGGCGTTCAGACGCACGCACATGGAGAGCAGCTGCTCCAGAATCTTTCTGGCCAAAAGTTCGACTGAACGGTGAGTCGGGAAGTGAGATGCCTCCTGGGCGGAGGAGGAGAACGAGGACCCTCGCTGGAAGCGGCGATTCCGCCGCTTCTACAGTCGTGGATGACTCCAAATCGGGTGGCGAGGGGGTGACGACGGGAGCGGTAAGGTCTCCAATGCGAAGTAAGGCGCGCTTGGGGTCGCCGCGTCTAGAGGGCGGAAATAAGGGAGGGAGCGGGAGTTGTGGCGGGAGTGCCAACTTGGCCTCCGCTGAGAAAGCGATTTCACGTGCGGGGTCGCCGCGTACCGTAAGTGGGAACGAGGGTGGGAGCGGGATCTGGTGGGAGTGCCAACGTGGCCACCACTGCGACAGCGGGTGCGAGCATGTCGTCGCGAAACGAGGGAAGGAGCGGTAGTGGAAGCGGGGCCGCCGCTGTGAAAGCCCATCTGGCTACGGTGGGCAGAGGCGGTGCGAAAGCGGGCACTCGTGACTCGAGTGCCAATAAAGAGGGTAAGCGGGTGGCTGTTGTTTTTGGGGGTGGGGCAGTCAGCCATGTTGCGGCTGCCAAACGAATCACGGATGAGCTGGTCTTTGAGGCCAAGAATTTCGAGGTAGGGACTGCGAAGAGCAGTTGGAGCTTGCCTCAAAATACGAGGCGCTCCTGATAACGGTCTTAACTGAGAATGCCCATCTACGCGGTCAGGTAGATTTCCTTAGGGGAAGTTGTGGGAGACACTCTCCGACGCCGAGCAGGTCAATGCCGGCTCCGTTGACACCGATTCCTGCACCTCTGCTGGAGGCAATCGCACCGGTGGCCCCGAAGCCTGTGGAAACATGGTCGGTCGTGGTCAGGAGTAAGGGACCTACAACTTCCTCTAAGGAAGTTATAAATAAAGTAGTTAAGGAGGTGGGCGGAGAATGGGTGGCGGGTGGTGGTCCAGGGGTCCATACGGAGATCCCCCATGACGACTTCATGGACGAGCTACGCCGGCTGAGCCTCCAAGATTACAGCCCGGCGTCCCGTAGGTCGAACGTGAGGATGACCAATGACGGTAGCACCAATGTCGTCCTTGAGGGTACGGACAAGTTTATGTCCGCCCTCTTGCAGGCCGGATAGCCCCGTCGCTGGGTGCTTCCGTTGCATGGGTTTGGACCACAGGAGGGCTGAGTGCAGGGCTAGCACAGATATCTCTCAGAGGTGTGGTCGAGGAGGCTACAAAGCTGCCAGTTGCGTCAATGCACCACATTGCCGCAACCAGCTGGGCATCTTATGATGTCAGTGCATCGATGTGGTTTAGTAAGGTATCCCAGCATTCGTCTGGATACTAAAGCCACAGTCGAGGCGAGGCATTAAGCGAATGGATGGTGGCTAATAGCCTCGATGGGCCTGGGGGCATGAGCGACATTGACGTGACGCTTATGAATGAGGCAGCAAGTAGGGCTTTCAGTGTTAGATGGGAAGTTAAGGGAGGGTGGGGATTGAGTGATCATAATTTGATTCAAATTATTGTTACCCCTCAATCCACTCCCTTGCGTTATGAGAGTCCATTGCGGCGATGGCGTACCTCTGGTATTGACTGGAACCAATATGGACTCTTCGTTAGGGATGTGGTGTTGGGAATACCGCTGAGGGTTTTTGAGGAGTTGGGGGGGCTAATTGCTCGTCTCTATGAGGTAGGTTGGAGGGATGAATTATAAGGTTTTTGGTAGGTATGAATGTTCTGGAGTTAGCAAAATTAAATGGTGGACGCGTGAGCTAACCTTCAAGAGGAAGACTATCAGGCGAATGAGGTGAAGGTTTCAACGCGCCCGACGGTCCAACTCTGATAGGCAGTCCCAGCTTAGATATGAATTTAGTTGTGCGTATAGGGAGTATAAGGAGAAGCTAGTTAAAGTTAAAGAGGAAGATTGGAGGAGTTTTTTGAGAGAGAATAGGAACGACACCTGGGGTCAGGTCTGTAGGATCTGCCGGGGTCGTAGAAGAGAGGATGTCACCTCTCTTCGCGTCGGTGGCACTCTGTTATCGTCGTAGAGAGAGTGTGCGGGGATTCTGTTAGGTGCGTTCTTTCCTAGGTTGTTCCTCCATTAGATGATGGGGAGTTGTGGTAGGCCTTTGGCCTGGTTATGTCCCTACGGTCCCCAGGTTTTGATGATTTGAATGGAGAGATATGTAAAAGCTTGTAGAAGTTCATTCCGGAATACCTGGAGGCCATTTATAATAAGTGCGTCTGGGAGGGATACTTTCCGCGCAAGTGGAAAAGTGCCGGGGTTGTTGCTCTCCCGAAGTCTCCCGATAAGATCAGGAGCGATCCTCGATCTTATCGGGGCATCAGTCCCCTTCCAGTACTTGGAAAAATGCTGGAAAGAGTCGTGGTGGAACGACCTCAGGAGCTAAAGGTATAGGTAGTTTGTGTTTCGGAAAGGACGCAGTATAGCGGATGCTTGGTTCTATGTTCAGGATGTTGTTAGGGAGAACATCAACAAGTATGTCCGTGGCATATTTGTTGACTTCAAGGGGGYGTTTGACTACCTAAGCTGGGATCGAGTGTAGCAAGGGCTGGAGGAGCTTGGCTGTCCGGAAATTACTCTTTGGCGGAGTTATTTTTCGGACAGAAAGGCCTCTCTTGTCGGCATGAATGGGAGTGTGGAGATTGGAGTGGTTCGTGGGTGCCCGCAGGGTTCCATGTGCGGTCCATATATTTGGAACCTTATGATGGACACTCTGCTTAGGCAGCTCGAGCCTATGTAAATGTTATGCGTATGCGGACAATCTTCTTATTATGGTTGAAGGTCGCTCGCGGTCTGAGTTAGAACGGGCGGGAGGAGATCTCTTAGAGACCGTGAATGCTTGGGGTGTAGGTATGGGGTGGACATATCGAGGGAAAAAACGGTTCGTCCACCTATTGTCCGAGTGAATGGGGTCAGCATCAGATATGTGAAGCAAGTTAAATATCTAGGGTTGACCATGAGTGAAAGGATGTGTTTTACTCCACACTAGGTGTATGTGAAGGAGCGACTGCAGGCAACCGCAGGCAAAATACGCCGCATTTTGAGGAGAGATGTGGAGACGGAGGGATATCTAGGGAGCAAGAGGCTCCTAAATGATAGGGTTAGGCGTAGGTGCCAAGAACGTTGGGACAATAGTCCTAACGGCCGAGTGACGTACGAGTACATTCGTTCGTTGAGGATAACCCAGCCTTCTGATTTTGTCTGAGTCTGGGTTTCCTGCTTACGGGGCATGGGCCTCTGAATGCATTTTTGCATCACAGGCACGTATCGGGGCGGGATTGAAAAATTGGTCACTTTTCATTGCGGAGTGCCCGATGTACTCGGAAATAAGGGATCTGGGTGGTATGGGGATTAACTGGACTGGATTAGATGTTAGTGGTGTGATCTCCACTAGTCGGAATACCGAACAGTTAGGGTTGTTTGTGCGTGAATTATTTAAGCGGCCAAGGCGGTTAGCTGTAAATTAGGGTTAGATTTGTATGATTGCTGTGTGTATGTAATGTATGTATGGGGTCCAACCCCTGGCCACCAGTCCAGAGCAGTATGGAAGCTCAACTGGTAGTAGTCTCGGGTACGAGGTCTGACCGGAGATTTAATTCTGGTACCACGGGGAGCAGGAGCCCTTGGAGGTAGCTCCAACCTGCTCATGCGGACTGGCCAATCGGGGAGTATCGTGTTGGTTGTGGTTAAAACCCAAATGCGGAAAGAACTGACTTTGTCAGTCGAATGAGGAGTTGCATTGCAACTGGGGGCCGGACCCAAAGCACGGCAGAGGTTTTAGATCGGCCTCGAACCCTACCAAGGTGGTTAGTGTGTCCATTCCACACTGCCAATTGGTACTGAAAATGCTTAGCATTCTCAGGGCGCTGATCAACGCATTAATTTGATCCGCTGTGCTTTTGAGTGCCGTGGAGTAAGGCTGTCGTCAGCAGATACCCACGTTAAACACACCGAACGTTGTCAGCAGTGATGTGGGAGCCAAGTCCCGAGTGCGACGAGTGGTTGCTTGATGACAGGAGAAATTTCGTCTTGCCCTGGTTCACCACCAATTCCATTTGCTTCGCTGCCTTATCCATTCTGGAGACAGCCGAACTAATCGGCAAGTGCCAGCAGCTGTACCCTCTTATAGGAGATTGCACCTGCTCGATTAAGTTCTGTAGCTAAATTTTTTTCCCAAAAGGAGTTGAAGAAGTCGCACGATATGGAGTCGCCTTGTCTGAAACCTCCTTTTGTATCGAACGGCTCGGATAGGTCCTTCTCGATCCTAATGGAGCTTTTTGTGTTGCTTATCGTCAGATTACATAGCCGTATTAGTTTTGCGGGGATACCTAAATTAGACATCTCGGCATAAAGGCAGCCACTTTTCGTGCTGTCGAAAGCAGCTTTGAAGTCGATTCTCTTTAGGAGGCTTATCCCACGGTAGTTGGCGCAGATTGTGGGCGCACCCTTTTTGTGGATTGGACAGGGCACACTTCAATTGCAGTCGTTGGGCATGCTTCCTTCCGATCATATTTTGCAAAGAAGCTAATGCATGCTCTTAGCTGTCGTGTATGAATAGCTGGCGTTATGCATTCACTGCCACTCAGCAGACTGGAAAAGTGTTCCCTCCATAATTTTAACATAGTCTGGGCATCAGTTAGTAGATGACCTCGGTGAGTTCCACAAGAGTATGCGATGGTCTTGAAACCTTCTTTAAGTCGACGCATTTTTTTCTAGAATTTTCGAGCATTAACCCTGTCGGCCAGCTTATCAAGCTCATCTTACTCACGCATTTCGGCCTCTTTCTTTTCCTGTCTGCAAATGCGTCTCGCTTCCCTCTTCAACTCTCGGTATCTATCCCATCCCGCACGTGTTGTAGTCGATCGTAACGTCGCGAAGTAGGCAGAATGTTTTCTCTCCGCTGCGACACAGCACTCTCCCTCATACCAGCTGTTCTTTTGCACTTTCCGAAAACCCATGGTTTCGGTTGCAGCTGTACGTAAGGAGTTTGAAATGCCGTTCCACAATTCCCTTATACCGAGTTGCTGACGAGTGCACTCAGAGAGCAAGAGTGCGAGCCGAGTAGAAAATCTTTCGGCTGTCTGTTGTGGTTGCAGCTTCTCGACGTCGAGACTTCCTTATATTTGTTGACGTGCTATTCTTGCTTTACAGTGGCGGCAAATCTTAGCTGCAACAAGATAGTGGTCCGAATCGATGTTAGGACCGTGAAGAGTACGCACGTCTAGAACACTGGAAACGTTTCTTCCATTTATCACAACATCATCGACCTGGTTGGTGAATTTTCGATTCTTAGACAGCCAGGTAGCTTGATGTATTTTCTTATGCTTGAATTTAGTACTACAGATAACCATATTTCGGGCCCGGGTGAAATCGGTCAGCCTTAACCCATTTGGGGACGTTTCATCGTAGAGGCTGAATTTACGACCGTAGTTCCAAAAGTAAGCACGATTTTGATATCATCATTGGTCACATCGGCCTTCTCTTCCGTCGAGGCGTGGGCGCAAATCAGCAATATGTTGAAGAACCTCGCTTTGATGCGGATTGTGGCTAGACGTTCATCCACCGGAGTGAATGATAGTAATCGACGACGGAGTCTCTCTCCCACAACGAATTCGATATAAAACTCCTTTTTATGGCCACTGTAATAAATTCTCACTTTTGTTCTCCTTCAAACGTCATAGATTTTTCCTTACCTGCGTGACCTTCTACACATGACTCCATCCTCCTACCGTTCACACAGAAAGTAAGTATTTTTCTTTAAACGGAGCGACTGCTTCATCGACATACCCCGACACTTTTGCTTCCTTCGAGCCGTGTTATTTAATAATACCCAACGAATACCCTTCTCCCGCCCAACTGACGCGAGGGGCGCAATCCGCGAACGAGCGGAATTAGCCGAGTCATAAAAGGGAAGGGAGCTTTAAGCGTTGCAATCTTAAGCTGCTCAGCTACAGAAACAAAAATTTCAACAGCCAAAATCAAGAATTAAATTAAAGTTTATAATTTTTAAATGGTTCTTGTTAAGAGTAGATAAAATAATTTTTTTAATGAGTGAATCTGTTAGATCAAATGCGCTGGAATAAGAATTGAAATCATGACATATGCGGCGAAATTGTTCGTTTAGCTCAAAACTTGTTCTAGAAATTTTAAAAGTAAGGGGTCTAAACTGCCTTGTAGAGCGAGCGGGAATGTTAAAATTAATATCAGATAAAAGAGAAGGGCTACAGACTGACCCATTCATTAGTTTTACAAGAAATATTATACCAAGCATCTTCCGACGACTAACGAATGTTGGGAGATTTATAAGTTTAGTTTAGTGTTTGGGGGGAAGATTTAAACTGGAATCCCAATGCAAATGATTTAAGGCAAAACGTAAAAATAGTTTTTGAACGGACTCTATTTTCTCAGAATGAACTTGATAACAAGGGTTCCACCACGGAAGCATACTCCAATATAGGCCTCACCGAAGATGTTAAAAGAATTTTTGTGGTAAGCGGATCACTAAATTCTTTAGACCAACGTTTAACAAAACCAAGAGCACCTTTAGCTTTAAAAACCATGGAAGATGTGTGAGGATTAAAATTGAGTTTGGGGTCCATAGTTACTCCCAAGTCAACAAAACTRCATACTTGCTCCAACCTAAAGTTTTGTGTTACGTATGAAGTAGGGTCTACAGATCTCCGTGAAAAGCACATCGTTTTACATTTCTTAAGGTTCAATGGCATGTCATTTCTAACACACAAAGAAGCTAGGTTGTTTAAGTCTGTTTGCAACTGACATCTGTCACTATTTGAAGGGAATGGTTTAAAAAGTTTTACATCATCAGCATATAATAAAACTTTTGAAAACTTAACAACAGATGATATGTCATTAACAAATAACGAGAACAGAATTGGTCCAAGATGGCTACCTTGAGGAACGCCTGAAGGAACATTGATTATGTCGGAAAGAGTATCGCTAAATATGACTTGTTGAATTCTAGTACTAAGATAAGAAGCAACCCATTTTAGAAATATTGGTTGAAAACCATGAAGATCAAGTTTATTCAAAAGAATTGAATGGTTTACTTTTTCAAAAGCTTTACTAAAATCTGTGTATGTAACATCGGTATTCTTATTCTCCCTAAAGCCCGTTGATACATGTGATACAAATTCCAGCAAATTAGTTATTGTAGATTTCCCTTTACGAAAACCGTGCTGAGAA